>NC_072740.1:31041839-31313117 GCF_026930045.1 Uloborus diversus | reverse complement strand
ACTGTTGGTGCAAAAAGTCCACTCTGAATTGAAATCTCTCATTTTAGACAGCATATTCCCATATGTTTATGGTCATTGTAATTCTCAACTCTGTTATTTTCTCTGTATGAAAGATCTTTATTAAATGGTTTCTTTCGTCATAATTATTGTTTTAACTGTATCCAACCGTCCCGAATTATTCTCTGTAATAGTGAAAAATAAGAAGAGTGTATAAAATTTGGTGTGGGATGGTAAGGAATTTGATTTTGCACCATACATTTTAGCAGTCTTTAGAAAAATGTCACTTTTTGTCATTGTATATGTAAGTTGAGTTGAGTGTTCAAGCCTCCCTCCTACTTGAGCAAAAATCAAGAGCAGAACTGAAATCAAGCTCATCTTAATGTCCACATATGTAATCAACTTTTTCTTATTGTTTTCAATTAATTGGTTAGGTGTTCTGAGTTTTTGCGAACTGCAGCAAATAAGTTGTTTCAAAATTGGTGAATTTGCCCATTTTGATAAGTTTTAAGTCTTCAAGTATAGAATCAGTTTACAGACATGATGCTGCTAATAAAGAAGAAAAAGAAAGCATTTAATTGTAGCTAATAATCCTTCATTGCAATATGTTAAATCAAAAACAAATTCTATATTTTTCTTTTTTATGAAAGAGATTTATTAAGAATCCGTAAGCTCACCCCCCTCTCTCTCTTTTCTTTAAAAGCTAAGGGTATGCCACAATCCAAACAGAGCTATAGCTGATTTTTTTTTCATTGCCTTTGAAAGACTTTTGAACTACATTCTGAAAAATGTTAATGAAATATTCTTTTATGATGCAACACAAACTAAACTTGATGCAAATGTAAAGATAATGAATAGGAACATTTACATAAAATTTTATGATAATAGTTCTATAAAAGTCAGAAACAAAGTTTTAAAAGCACAAATAAAAGATTTAAAAGTTTAAAATGCAAACATGTTTCAGAGGCAATAGCCTCCTTCCTCAGTGCAGAGCAAGCAAAGGGGGGGGGGGTCACCAATCAGATCTCAGGGAGTGCTGAGGCATGATTTGACGTATCAGAATATGTAAATTTGAACACATCGATTAAGGTTGGAGAGATATGTGGAACCGCAAAAGACTCATTGCAACAATTATTTAAATTTTTGTGGGCATAAAAGGCTTCCAGAAAATCTAATTCCCCTACATTTGTAGGTCTGCAAATAATCTTGGCCTCTGGAAAAACAAAATGATGCCCTGTGTCCCAACAATGTTTGGCAATCAAAGATTTGTTCAGTTCTTGTTTTTTAATGTGGTTTTCATGTTCCTTTAAACGAAACTTAAGTGATCACCTTGTCTGGCCCACATATCTAATTTTACATCAGCAATTAATATGATAGATGCCCCACTGATCGAGTGTTTGGATTGGGTCCTTCAGTTTTGTAAAAGAAGGTCTGTAAATTATGTGAAAATCAAACTTGCTAAGAATGCTAGAAATGCGAAAGGTTTTTGAATTTGAAGAATCCTCTTCAAATTGTTGACGAGGCTTTTTACAAACTCTCAACTCAAAATAAAACCCCCCAACAAACTAAGGTTTTCTTCTACTAATTTTGTGATTTTACCATTTTATTCAAAGATTTCCTTTCGCATTTCTAGAATTCTTAGCAAGTTTGATTTTTGCGTATTTTACAGACCTATAAATAAACTTTCTTTTACCAAACTGAAGGACCCAATCAAACCACTCAATCAGTAGGGCATCTATCATATTAATTGCCAATGTAAAATTGGTTATGTGGGACAGACAAGGTGATCACTTAAGTTTCGTTTAAAGGAACATGAAAACCACGTTAAAAAACAAGAACTGAACAAATCATCAATTATCAAACATTGTTGGGACACTGGGCATCATTTTGTTTTTTCAGTGGTCAAGATTATTTGCAGACCTACAAATGTTGGGAATCGGATTTTCTGGAAGCCTTTTATGTTCACAAAAATTTAAATAATCTTTGCAATGAGTCTTTTGCAGTTCTCAAATCTCTAATCTTAATCCATGGGTTCAAATTTACATATTCTGATTTGTCAAATCATGCCTCAGCACTTGCTGCAATCTGATTGGTCCCCCCCCCCTTCTCCCATGACCATGTTCCATCCCATTTGCTTGCTTTGCACTGAGGAAGGAGGCTATTGCCTCTGAAAAATGCTTGCATTTTAAACTTTTAAATCTTTTTGTTTGTGCTATTAAAACATTATTTCTGACTTTTATCTATTTCTTGCGCAAAGCTCATGCTTTTTAATAGTTCTACATACTGTCCACCTCTAGCAAGTAGAGCTCCGCTTCCCGACCGATTAAACGATTCCATTTGATGAAATAGGAGTGAGGAAAAATGGCTTAAGAACTTGCGGATTTAGTTTGCAGTGTTATTGCCCGTTTGGCAAACAATATAATTCAGGAAAGAAGTAACAAGCGATACAGGATTTTCTCGCCAAATAAAAGGGTTGCAATGGTAGCCTAACTCTGCGCCTAACGATTCCTTTTCTTACTGATTGCTCTCCCTTGATAGAAATGGACTTGTTCAGGGCCGTAGCTCAACTTCTCAGAGGTAAACAGTATAAATAATTGAAACATTTTCATTATGAAAATGTCAGCAGTATCATAATTTACAGTCATTGCATACATGATTTCTAAGTTTTCTCCGGTATAATGTTCATTCTGAAAGAATTGTGCTTGTTTGAATATACAAGGTGTATTCCGAAAGTAATGCAATTGAATTTCCTGGGCCGCTTTTATTGGTTGGGGTGGAATCGAACTACTTGGGTTCGGTGGGGGGGGGGGACCCTAAAGTTTTCTGGAAAACCGGTCTCAGTGTTCTCCGAGCTGTGGAAGTGGCCGGACCTCAGCTAATGTTAAGCTCTGCGCACCAAACGTGTCACGAAAAAAATAGTATGCGATTAAATTTTGTTGCTAAACCAATAAAATCTCTTTTGAAGACTAACAAACTGATTCGTGAGGCTTACGGGGACTCTTCTCTGTCCTACTCACAAGTTTTGAGGTGGATAAAGACCTTTAGAGAGGTTCAGGTTGAGGTTCAAGACGAACAACGCTCTGGGCGGCGGTCAACCAGCAAAACCGACAACAATGTAGCTCGTGTTCATCAATTGTTGGACTTTGACCATCTATTGACTATCAAGATGGTTGTTAATGAACTGAACAACTGCTGCTGCGTTTCGCATTGTTACTGAAGATTTAGTGATAAGGAAACTGCACCAAGTTCGTACTGAAGCGAATTGCCACAATGCAATGCGAGTCGGCGACTTCCTGGCTAAATACTGGATTAAAACGCTGTGCCAACCCCTATATAGTCCTGGCGTTGCCTTGGCAGACTTCTTTTTGTTCCCTTGGATTAAGGCAGACCTGAAAGGAACCCGTTTTTCATCCGTAGAAAGGATCCAATTAGCCGTGTCGAAGACCGTGGGAGAGGTTCCCCGAAACGCCTTTCAGGGCGCTTACCAGTCATGGTAGAGACACTGGAAAAAATTTGTAGAGACCCAAGGACATAACTTTGAAGAATTTTAAGTGTTTGTGCAAATCCGTTCAATAAATTACTTTAATCAAAAATAATTGCATTACTTTTGGAATAGACCCTGTATGCTGGAAATGCAGCATTACATGTATCTGAAAAATGATTACTCATTTAACCACATGCTTCTTGGTTTTAAGGAATCTTTATTGTATTTTAAATCAGAGCATGTAGATTTTATTGTAACTTATTTCTTGATTTAAAGGATATATATGAAGTTCAATTAGATGAAGACAGACTAAGTGCTGCTCAGGAAGTTTTCAGCAAATACCTATGCAAAGATGTAAGTAACTAATTATTATTACTTTTTTGCATGTATATTTTTAAAAAACAGTATGTTAAAACAAAATGATTATTCCTGTTTTAGTCAAGTGAGTTTGTTGATGTTGTCAATGAAGATTTGATAGAACGCTGTCGGTCAAATCTTCAAACTGCCAGTAGAGACTTGTTTTCAGAATGTGCCAGGTAAGATAAACTTTACATTGTTCATTATTTATGAAACATATTATTACTAAAAAATCTCCTTGTTTGTGAATGAATTTCACTGCATTATCATGCCCCACATAGTTTGCAAAAGTATGCTGGTTGAGATATACAGGGTGTTCTGTTTTAACCTGCAAGACCTTTATTTTCGCAACCATTAGTCCTAGATGTATACTTCCAATTGCAAAAATGTTCAAAATTAGATGCAGGGTTAAGATATTGAAAATTTGAAGTCAAAATAAAAATGAGTCAAAAAATACAAAATTTAACTTTTTGTACTGGGCCCCAGGTCCACTAACTTATATTTAGGGAAATAATCTCCATTGAAAAACAATTCTAACACAAAACGTTTGAAATTAGTGCGACCAATATTCACGGAGATTTAAAATGCAGCATTTTGTACTTTACACCACTTTTCACTCGCCCTCAACACCTTTAGGGGGGAAATATAGTGGTTAACAAGTGTAAAATACCTGTGTGCATAGTGTTATTTTCAAATTATTCGAGGTTTTGTCGAATGTTTTTGTGTATCATGACATAACATTTGCGTTTATTTTTAAATAGCAATGAAAAATATAAATACCTTGTTTTTCTTACTTTGACGACCTGTCATTCTTCTGAAAGAGCGATAAGTTCCAATCTCATCTTCTGTATGGTCCCTCAAAACTTGAAACTGGGATATCTCCTTGAGTTTTGGTCGCACGAATGTCAAGTTTTTTTGTGTTAGTAATAGTTTTCAATGGAGATTATTTCTCTAAATATTAGTTAGGGGACCTAGGGCCTGTATAAAATGTTGAATTTTGCATTTTTTGACTCATTTTTCATTTTTGCTTCAAACTTTCAATATCTTAAATCTGCATCTGATTTTGAACATTTTTGCTATTAGAAGTATACATCTAGGCCTAGCAGTTGCGAAAATAAAGGTCTTGCAGGTTAAAATGGAGCACCCTGTATATAAGTTTGTGTTAAAAATTTTGTCTCCCTTGTGAAACTGTTTTAAAACTTTCTGAAGAAAATATTTTAATGACAAAGTCATGGTTCAGTTGTTATGGTCAATTGTAACATAATTGGTAACCTGAATATTTTTCTGTGGAAAAATGAAAAATCAAGTTACACTTATTTTTATACATTACCTGCATTTACTCCCATATTTCCACATATTGAATGAGGCTAAAGCTATACTTTTCTTTTTTAAGTTTTATCTAGTATATTTATCAATGCATATTTATTAGCAATAACTGTATGCTCCATCTTAAATCAATCACTTTATACCATTCATAACTGCAAGTATTTCGCTTCTCCCAGATTTTCTTCTGATTCCTCTCCCCCCTTCCCACAAAAAAATCTAATTGTTTTTGAAAATTCTCCCCCCTTTTTTTTGAAAAATCGACGTAAAATTTAGTGGATTAAGGGAACTAACTGACTTGACTACTTCAATTGAATTGTAACAATTTAGTAGAAATCAATTTTTGGAAGCGTGTCTACACCGAGCACTTGCTTCGCCAAATTTCAATCCTTTTGCATCTTGTAAATTTATCAATTGTTTTAAAAGTTGAAAACTATTTTAATGTATGCTGCCTTAAATATTATATATTATCTATTATTTTATGTTTTATTTTAACAGCTTAAATATGTATTTTTTAACTTGACTTTAATTCTTAGTTGTTGTAGTTACTTTTTTTTTTTTTTTTTTGTGGGGAACATACTAAATTTTTAGGGAATGAGCTCTTAATTGTTTTACTGGGGTATCAGAGTTGTATTTAAGTTCTAAATTTTCTTGCTCCCCTTCCTCACGCACACGCCTTCTTCTTCATATGATGATCATAATTTTTAAATCTTGAGGTTAGCAGCTATGTTTCATACTATGTTGATATTTACCGTTGCTTAGTATTACCTTTCAAAGATGAATGCATAAATGAAAATCCTCAAGTGTAGCTGAAAGTTAGATTGTGCTTCTCAAGAGAACAAAAAAGTGCGATGCACCAAAAATTGCAATGTATCCAAGTTCATGAAAAATAATTATTTCTTTAACATTGGAGTGCACTGTATGTGCTCCTGAGTTTATTAGACTCATTTTTAATTTAATTTTCATTTGACTATTCCGAAAATTCTCGTGTCCGGCGCATGGTATTTCCCACTCTTTTTGAATAGTTCAGCTTTTACTGTAATTGAAATTTCAAATTTTTCGCGATAGTTTTTGTTTGCAAAATAATACTATTGGAGTTAAATTCCCAGAACAATCAAATAGGTTGCACTATTTTCTTTCGAGAATGTTTTTTCCCACATTTCTTTTGACATCTTCTATTGAGAACTTTCTCAGCATTGGATATTTATTTGAGTTACATTCACTGATTTAAGATTGTTTTAGAGGCATTAAAATCAAGCGGACTAGTGCAACTGTGAGTTTATGTATTTTATTCTTAGATCAGAAATAAATCAATGAAATGTATGGCCTCTTCATCCGTATTGACAGTTGTGATTCACATATTTTCATCAGAAAAGTATGTTTTAGGTGCTTGTCATTTACTAGGTGAAGTAATTGCTGTAATTTGCTCCAAGTGAGTGAGTGAATTTTAAAATTTTGTATCTCTGTGAAATTGAATTACACCTAGTTGTAGCATCTGTGAACAATGTTGCTGCATCATAATGCATGCTGGTTTGTTAAAGTTTTAGAAAGTAAGATATCTTAGACAAATAACTTCACGTATCCTTTGGTGCTTAGATTCTATTGAATCATTGTACCATATTTCAATTCAATCAATATCATTCAGCATGTAATTATCCTCTTGAAACTGATTAGAAGCTGACAAGGAGCTCCATGAATTTACTAGCACTTTTGTATTCTGCACAGACAGACTGCTACTCAGTTGCTATCTACTGGGTTCAAGCAATAAATTGTGTGGTTTTTTTAATTGTGTGTAGTATTTATAACTTACTGGAATGCCCTTATAAATTACTTAAAAGCAGTTTTTTTTTATTTTAGAAACTATATATTGTCATACATTGTTATTCATAAGTATATTTCTTGTTTAATTACATTGCTCTTAATTATAGATCAGTCAAAGATTTTCTGTCCAGAGAACCATTCAAAGAATTTGAAAATAGCATGTATTTTCATCGTTATTTGCAATGGAAATGGTTAGAAAGGTATGATTTATTTCATTATATGAGATGTACTGCAAACTACCTGAAAAATAATGTATTTCTAAGATACTTTGATATGTTTGAAATCTCTCCCCCCCCCCCCCTCTCCCCAATGATGCATATTTTCTGGAACTCAGACAGGAAAACATAAAATACAACACATGTGATACAACACATGTGAATTTACTCTTAGTTACAGTTACTAATGCTCTTCTGAACTTAACTTAAATTCTAACACAAATATTTCATCTACAAAATTTAAGTACAATTTCAAATTTGGTATGTTAGTATTTGGCAACACATACAAATAAGTAATAATAAACAAAAGAAAGTCCCCTATGATTATGCACATGATTTTAACCAAAAGTTACAAAACTCAGTAACGTTATCTTGTTCATATAGTAGGTGCACTATCACTAGAATTTTCTAGAATTCTAGCTTTAATATGGTTACTATAAACATTGCAAGTTAACTTAACAGGAAACAATTTATGGCACAGTTGTTAAATAGGTACTTTCCAAGGTGCAGTCGAGTCCCGACTTACGCGAGGGATGCGTTCCAAGACCCCTCGCGTAAGTTGAAATTTCCCATTGTGGAAAAGGGTATGTGTAAAAACTTTTATAAACATAACCAATCATTTTAGACACTTGTAAACACCACCTTAAACAGTAGAAAACCTTTTCGTAACTATACATTGCTGTTTCTTACATAAAGAACTGAGTTTTTATTTTTATTTATTTTTTTAAACCGTTTTATTCAACATAAAATATTGCTATGATGCACAAAAACAATGATCAATGGGAAAGAAATACATAAAATAAACCAGTACTGTATGTACAGCATGTAGTAAGGAAAACAAATGCCCCATAGTTCTGTACAGTTGATTCAGTAATGATATTTGTAACTTAAAAAAAGGGAAAATGATGATGATTTATGCTGTGTGATCAAACCGTTATTCTAATATATTTTTAAATACAGTTGCTTCATTAGTTCTTTTATAAAGTTTCCGTCTATGGCATTACCCCTCTTTCCTGGTTTCTTTAATTTACAATAAAGAGCAGCTTCCATTTTCATAATTTTTGCACTTTTGCTTGGATACTATTACTCAGTGAACTTTTATGGATTTCCTTTTCTTGACTTTTAATTGTACGTATGGAAGATTCACTCATACCGTATTACCTAATTGTTGTGCTTCCCTTCGAAGCATTTTTTGGTTCAACTTCAGCTTTTTGAGAAGCTTTACCTTTTCTTTAATTGTCAGAAACGTTCTCTTTTTCTTTCTATCTTCACCAACTTTAAATGAAACAGCGCTCTTAGGTGTCGTTATATTTCGTTAACTTTCACATTTAGAATGAAAAAAAATTAATGGAAAATGAGAAGTAGTTATTAGTATAAGCGATAAAAGACTAGTACAGTACTTCTGCTCTCAGTGATGCTAAAGGGATGAAGGTCCATTCACAAAAAAAACTTACACACCGCGGTTCCCTTTCGAAAATTTTCATGTTGCGGGCGAGGAATTTGCGCTAGCTCAATAATTCTTTACTGTTGAAAAAATTGCTGTATAACAATTTCACGTAAGTCGGATGGCATTGTAGCGAGAGTCGACTGTACTAACTAAAACAACTTGATTTTATATGAGATCGCACAACTTTTTATGGTGGAAGCAAGGCTTGCAGTTTTGTATATTTTACATTTTTGGTGTGATGTTAGTTTTTAAACTATAACTTTTTTTTTTCTTTTGAAAAATGTGGATGACTTTTTCCCATTTTCACTAATGGGAAAATAGAACGTTGTGTTATAATGCATTAACAAATGTTCAAGCAATAAATTAGAATAGTATGATCAGCACTAGATCATCATCTGGACCCAAGGGTGGATTCAGGCTCTAGTTTGGGGGGGGGGGGGTACGCCATGTTCGAAAAAAAGGAGGGGTTCCGGTGTCTATATTTTGGAATAAATATTCGTTTTACTACCTTTGAATATGAAGAATCTAAAAACAATGCCATTGAGGGCTTGTGCTTGTTTTTTACTTACCTATAAAATGTTGCTGCTTTATTAGTATGTAAAACAAAAAATACAGTATGCCTCTGAGAAAGCTAGATGTATTCTAAATGTTATAGTTTTTAACTTAATGAAGGCAGAGCCGTCGCAAGGTCAAAAAAGTGTGAGGGAGGGGGTTTATTAAATTAGCAGCCCCTTAATTATTTCAAACATTTATTAAGTACCTAGAGAATTTATGGTTTCAGTTTCTTGTATAAAAGGAAGTTATTAATAAATCTTAATACTGACAACATGAGTCTAAATGTAAGTGTAATATTCACACAGGAATAAGGGATGTGAGGGTTTCTCCCGTGGATATTTTTTGAATTTGTCTTCTTAAAAATGCATGTTAGTTGATCTTTGGTAATATTATAGAGAGAAGAGGCTCTAGAGCGCTCTCCCGTCTATTTTTCAAATTTGAAGCTTGGGGAACGCAATGGGTATCTCCAATATTGATAGGGAATGGGGGGGGGGGGGTTAGGTTCGGACACCCTCCCGCCGGAAAGATTTCAATATTGTTACTCAAAAAACTGTTTCAGACAATTTTGGTGATGTGAAGGGTATGAGAGATTCGGAAGTCAACCCCCAGAACAGTCTTAAGACTGCATTGCAGTCTGGATATGATTGAAATAAGCGGCTTCAAACTGCTTGAAGCCAGAGCTCTCAGTGAGAAAATATTTCTATTTTAAATACAAAAACACTATCTTGCATCCTTGCTTACTACGCAGAAGGGGGGTAGAACACATGACCCCCCTCTTATTATTTTTAAGTTTGTTACAACCCTGGATATAATTTAAATTTGTACACAAATTGGGTGGACCTCAATTTCTCCGTCGAAAAGTTCTGAAACTGAAGGACTATAGGTTCTATTGGGTAATGTTTGATCTGGTTAAGGGGAAGAGGTCATGCCCCTCCTCACATTGGATCCACGATTGTACCTGAGGCAATTATAACCATCATAACTGTTGAGGGAAAAGCTCAGATATGAAGTTACCTTAAAACACAAAGTTTGTCTAAGAAAGTTTGTATGACATGTTATTATAAGATTTAAAAAATGTTGAACGCATGTTAATCCATGTAGAAATGTTAGTTCTTTTTAATGTAAATGATTATATGTGAAAATGCGTTGCTGGTAGAAAATTTTCATTTTGTACTTTTTCTTTTAGCCAGCCTGTCACAGCAAAAACATTCCGTATGTACCGAGTATTAGGAAAAGGTGGATTTGGCGAAGTTTGTGCTTGTCAAGTTAGAGCTACAGGCAAAATGTATGCTTGCAAGAAACTGGAGAAAAAACGAATAAAGAAGAGGAAAGGAGAATCGATGGTTCTAATAGAAAAAAATATTCTGCAGAAAATAAATTCAAGATTTGTTGTAAGTACCTTTAGGTAATTTTATAATTTTGCCAAGAAGTTCCTAATAAGATAAACTAAAAAATGTGATTTTTAAATTTTTCTATTATTGCTACTAATATTATTGTATGTCATTTGTTATGATTGTTCTTATATATATATATATATTTGTTTTTTTTTTTTTTTTGTTCCAATTAGGTAAGCCTTGCATATGCTTATGAAACTAAAGATGCTCTTTGTCTTGTGTTAACTATAATGAATGGAGGAGATTTAAAGTTTCATATCTATAACATGGGAGGCGAACCAGGTTTTGATTTAGAACGTGCAAAGTTTTATGCCGCTGAAGTTTCTCAAGGTTTAGAACATCTTCATGCCCAAGGAATTGTATATAGGTGCATAAATTATTATTTTATTTCCTTTTCATGCTATATAGATTATGATGGCAAGTGAGAAAAAAAAAGAAAAACTTTTATTTATATATTGTGTACTATGTTGAAAGAATCTAAAAGATAAAAAAAAAAGAAAAACTTTTATTTATATTGTGTACTATGTTGAAAGAATCTAAAAGATTTCACAGCTCTTTTACTAAGGATAAATTCGATTATTGTAACAAGGATCCTAACTTCCTATTGAGCTGCAATGGGTTCTCAATAAGTGTTCCTGCTCTAAGTTACTTTTCTTGTAGTCAATTGTATACTTGGTTTTACAAAACTGTCATCTACCTCTCCTAGAATATGCTCTCTGTGTGAAATAGCATTAAGTTTCTAAGGTTTCTAAAAAACAATCCAAAGAGTTACAAACCCCTTACTTTCTCCTATGCCTGTTAGGCATATTTGCTTCAAAACTAAGTATTTATTTTAATTAATACTGAAACTGACATTTAAAATGCTGGAATTGCTTTTCACTTCATAATATCAAGAAAGCATTCCATTTTTTTCGCTGAAACTTATTCTGCAAAGATAAGTAATAATAAAATGAATAATGTACTAGTATAATTGACATTTAGAATAATATGTAGAAGTAAAATTAGGTTTTCTTTTTTTTTTTTTTTTTAAATTCTTTTATTTTAAAAATGTTTATCATATTAATGGGAGATAGGTTTTTTGATAGCAAAATTTTCATTTACAAATTAGACTTGACATGTTTTGCATGGCGATAAGAAGTAATGTACACTACTATAGTTACTACTTTTTTTTTCATATTTTGCAATGTAATGCACTTTACAAAAAAATTTAGTGATTAGTGTGCTTAAAAAAAAGCACTGGTGTGCAGCAATTTCTCATAACTTTTTAAAATGTTAGTTTGGTGAGAAATAAGGTTCAAACTCAAGAAATGTTTTGAATCTAATTTGTGCAAGTCTTTCACATTTGTCGGGAAAACACAATGAGAATGTCCCACTGAAGAATGAAAATTATGTCTAATGCTCCTAAGCAGCAAGTATTTTCAATTTTTTTTTCAAAATCATTGTTATATTTATGTTTAGTATTATTATCTTATTATACTCATGGAATTCGTGAAACATTTAAGAATTTAAAACATAATTGCTTCTCTTTACTCATGTGTTTTGAAATAAATACTGTGATACCTGTCTTATTCAAGCATTTTTTCTCCTATTTTTTCCCTCCAAATGTCCAATTTAATTGACAGTAAAAGCTTCTTGTACTTTGTGCTTTGATTCTGTAACAGCTCTGAATTTGTCTCTTAATAAAAAATTAAAAGTAAATGACACATTAGTTATTAATGCACAAATTTGCGAGATATACTACTTATTTCACGATTTATTTATTTCTTGAAGCTTTCAATATTTTTCCAACTTGTGTAAAAAATGATATACAGGTATTTTCTTGCAGTAATACTTGGTGCCACAAAATACTTATTTATTTTACAAAGCTTTTAATATGAAAATAATATCTGAGATGCAACTGAATAACAGGTGTGTATTATTTTTAGGGACCTTAAACCTGAAAATATTCTTCTAGATGACAGTGGTATGTAATATTTTTCCCCCTATTATTATGTATCTTAAAGTCTAAGGTGACAATACTGTATTATGGAAATTAATTGAGAAATGCATTTTGTTGCTTAAAATTCAATTTTTCTGTTCTCAAATTCTTTCTGAATCTATTTAAAGTAATAATTTATGTGACTTCCATGAGACTTTATAACATCACAAACATATTTTAGCATGAAATGTACTAGACTGACACTCATAGTTTTACTTTTAACATATCTGAACCATATTTCAATAAAAGCCTAAATTGGCTTGTTCACCATCATTGAGTCAAACTTGTGAAAAATATCTTTTGACAATAGCCAACGCATTTTCTTCCAGATTTAAGTAACATGAATTCCCGGGACAATCCAGTACATAAATTTTATTTTCTGAGCAGAATTTTTTAATTCGCTTCAAAATGACATTGGGCGTTGTCTTGTTGGAAAGCACAATTTCTGTTCAGCCACAGTTTACACATGATTAGAACTAATTTTTGAGTCAATATGATGCCCGTCACTTCCTATGCTCATTCACATATTTGACCCCTTTCCTCAAACATCTTAGAATTGTTTTCTACGCACAATTACTTTAGCGCATGTTTCTGAGTTGTTATACATGACGCAAATTATGACCCCTTCAAAGAGCAAGAAACTGTGGAACACCTAGCACTTGACAGAGAAACTTGAAGGACTGCCACTTGGTGCATAGGAATGCCTACTACTTAGATAACTGCCAAAACGAAAAAAAAATTACATTTCTCAATTAATTGCCACAATACTGTATGTATTTATATACATATATACAGTAAAACCCCTCCTAACGGACACCCCTCATAGGCGGACATCCCTCTTATGCGGACAATTTTTAATTTCCCTGTTCCAATGCAAATAACATTATTAAACCCCTGTCTTGCGGACACCTCTCTATTGCGGACAAAAATATTTGTCCCGTTAGTGTCCGCATTAGAGGGATTTTACTGTATATATTCGCACACAAAGTATGCACATGTTTTTTTACGTGAATGTTGAATTGTCTTGAGAGACAATCATGAGGCTTTTCGTTTACATGACATTTTAAGTATTTCCTTCAGTTTTACTGAATTTATTCAGTCAGTTATACTACAGGACAGCCTTGAAAATCCCAGTCTCGAAAGTTCAAGGTTTCGCTTATTCCAAGGTGCTTAATTTATATTTTAAGTTAAAAAATTTTTTGTCGCAAAAAAAAAAAAAAAAAAAAAAAAGATTTTCATTAAAATCTGAAAATAAAAAACTTTTGCTACTGTGGAACTTATTAACAACGTGCAGTAAATAATAAAAATGCATTGAGATGGTTTCAAGAACACTCCCTTAGTGACAAGAAATATGCATGGACTGCAATGACATCGAGATATGGATTAAGAGAAGCCTTGACTTGATAAGTAAAATTGACATTGATTTATCACAAAGAAGGTGTTAACATCCCTTTTAGAATACCTGATTGTAATAAAAAAAGTAGATGAAAAACTTGAAGTCACATGAGTTGCATAGACGAAATTTAAACCTCCCTACAGTTAACCTTTTTGTGTAATCCAAGTTACATGCATACTCACATGCACACTGATACAGAGGTAATGGATTCGGACACAGTCGAAATGCATGTTTGGGTTGGCTTGTACACATAAATACATACAGATATCAAGAAAAATTGAAGTCAAAACTCGTTTAGACGCAAGGTTAATTTATGTTGAAATTTTAGTCATAATTCCATGAAGATAATGGTTTCCTTTCTTTATACAAGGAAATAAAAGGTGCTCCTTCTAATGTCATCCGAATGCTGTAAATGTTCATCTGGAAGTATTTTCCGGATTATTCGAGTTATCAGTAATCCAAGGTGAGGTGAGCCCCAATTGCCTCGGATTTTCTAGACTCTACTCTATCTTAAATAAAATCATAAAAACATCTTCTAACATTTCTAGTACTAATAAAGACATAAAGTTATATGATTTGAACAATGTGCTGTTTTATGTATATCTACCGCAAGATATTCTGTCATGTTCTGGATTGCAGAAACAGCGCAATAATACAATGGCACGGATCTGGGACTTGATTGATCATCAGAAAAAAAAATGTTTAAATGTATGTTTTTTTTTTTTTGTTTGTCCACTCATAGCGTCTCACCTAGTGAATCGATTTTGATGATTCTTTTTTTAATGGATAGGGGATTGCTCAACTTAGGTCCCATTACTTTGTTTGACCATATTTGTTCTTTAGAAAAAAAGTTATGGGCAAAAAACAGTAAATTTTATGCAATTTCCCCATTAAATGATTTTGTAGCGAAGTTCGCACTTTTCATTCGTGGATAACGGTGGCTCAGTGGTAGAATTCGCGCCTCCCACACGAGCGACCCGGGTTCAAATCCCGACTAGGACAAAGTGAATTTTACTAAAATTTCGTTTCTACTGTTTCCCGTATTTTCTCGAATCTTCTATTAATTTCTGTATCTTTCCAAGTCTGGAAAGTTCCAGCACTTTCTCAAGTTGTATATAAGGAGATGTAACGTTCATTCGTGGTTCTGAATAAAGATCTCGAGTTGAGACTAACGAGTATTAGCTTCATTTGGCTTTCACATTGTCTTCGCTACCTTCATCTACGCGACAATAGGAAACTCATTGTTATAAAACTTTGGTGCCCTATAACAGTAACATTAATAGTAATTGTAATGATAATTTTGAATGAAGGCTTCTCTGAAGCAAGCATCAAATTTCTTCAAGGGATATTTCGATAATGGGGAATCTGGCGCTGTCGTCTCATTTTTGGCGTAAATAATTTTATTTTAGTAACCCTGCTGATTTATAGTAACCCTATGTGAATTATCAAAATCTTCCTTTCTTCAGTGCTATTGCTCGATAGTAGGGGTAAACCTAACCTGGAAGCGAGGTGATGCAGTGATTAGGATCTGCTTAGCCTTCACAATGCTACCATTAGGTTTGACTCAACTACTCTGTAGTATTTTTATCGTTATTATCAATGCCGATAACAGATGATCGGGGCTAAGTAAGAAAATACAGGATTGCATCACGAGCAACTTAGATCCTGTGGAATGTAAATTAGTTAGGAAAAACGTAATACTTAAATGGTTATAATTAAATTAACTACGCATGATTTCCAGAGAGGAACAAAGATAAGTTTTTAGTGCCAAGTTTAACGCGTGTCAATAGTTTTTTTTTTTTTAGTATGGAGCATTTTTAAGAAAAAGATGTGAAGTTTCGTGATGGTAACTTCTTATTATTTCTGAAATACTTACATTTACACTAAAAAGAATTTAAAAAAAATTTAAAAAAAAAATAGAACCAACTTCAAAATTGCTCTAAAAAGTGAAAAATAATTTTATTCTTTAAACACCATCGATAATGCTTTTAAACATAATTTTTGAAGTTGGCGCAAAAACGACAGATAGAATCATTCACAGCCATAACTCAAATACAATTATAAATTTAACCAGGACCAGTTTCTTCACTATCACATACATTATGCATTGATGACAGCAAATTTGAATAGCGATATAAATGTTTCGTTCGTAACTTTGGATGCTTTTCTGAAAAAAAATATGAACGAAGCATGGTTACACTGGATTTTAAGTTTTGTTTTTGCGCCAACTTCAAAAATTATGTTTAAAAGCATTATCGATCGTGTTTAAAGAATAAAATTATTTTTCACTTTTTAGAGCAATTTTAAAGTCGGTTTTATTTTATTTTTTTTCAAAATTTTTTTTATTTTCAATAACTTTTCATTCTTAAATTTTAAAATATTTTAAAGTTAAATTCTCTTTTTCTGTAATGTTTTGCCAATAAATTCTTTCAAATGACAGAGCTTTAAAATGTGGGCTGAATAAAGTAACTAAATATTTCTCATTCCTACTTATCAGTAATTTTTATGTTGAAATTTCTTCTCATTATATGATATTAATGGAATTAAAGTTTAAGTGAAATGTACATATTTTACAGAAGTGTTTCATGCTTGAAGATTGTTTTTGTTTTTTCACATTATTTTAAACAACTTTTTTTCAATTCAATTAAATGTTCATAATTAAGAGAGGAACATCAGAACTTTGTATGAAGGCACTTTAAGAAATTGAAGTTTATAAAAGAATAAAAGAAAGGAATGGCAAAAGTTACACCAGAACATAAGTGATAAAAACCCCAAAGGTAATGCATAAATGAATGTTAAATAACAGTAATTTTTGTATTTGACAATTGGATTTTTGTAGATCAAAATATAACGAGCTCATAAAAGAGGTGATGTATAAGTGAGATATTGTTGTATGAGTATAAAAATTGAAAATGCTTTCCCAAGTAGGAGCCTAATTTTTGAAAGGTCTCTTTATGTTTTAAAATGCAACATTTTGGCATAGTGTTTTATCAAAAAGAAAAGAAACTTATGGGAGCTATTTTCATGCATCGCTTTAATAATGTTCTCTTGTGAAATATTATAGGGCACGTTAGGATATCTGACTTGGGTCTTGCAACAGAAATTGCGGAAGGTGAGATGGTTCGAGGTCGTGTTGGAACAGTGGGCTATATGGGTAAGATACTACTAAATTTTCTTTATAACCATAGACATTTCCAAGTATTTTCTATTATTTTTTCCTATTGCATCTTTTCTGAAAGAGTATATTTTCGATAAGTCACTCATTTTTAATATCATGGGCAAAAGCAGGATATGTAAGGGGGGCGCTTGCACCCCCCAGCTTTTGATAAAAAACAAGAAAAAATTATATTAATTTGATTATTTTTTAATTTTAAAAAAGAATATTATTATTTCTTTTAAATAAAATTAAATTTGTTTTGAAGGACTAACTACAAACAAGCAGTAGCGTACTTAGAGGGTCTGGCACCTCTGGTGAACTTCAAAAATTGTGCTCCCCCTCACCCCAGCGACGTCCCGATGGGAAGACATTGTAGGTCACTGTGACTTCCCAAAAAAATTTTGGGGGGAATATTTGACTAGTAGTTTTGACAAATTAAGGAGACAGTATTGCAACTTTAACATTCTTATTTTCAATTTTGAAATTGTTTTCAATGATGCCCAATTTTCCTTCGCAGTAGATTTCTTAGTAGTAGATGTTGGGTAAAGTTCTTATAAGCTCAAACTACAACATTTAATTGTGGGTAATAAACATTTATAAGAGGGACCCTTTCATATATTACCTTTCCCAAATTTCTGTTCATTTGAAAATTCCTTGTACTAATCACTATAATCACAAGTGTTTGAAAATAAGTGAAATTATTTTAATTTAGATCCACGTATTTTCATACTTAATTTTGCTTTCCTTTTTTTTGAGCAATCACAATTGCTTATTGTTCTCATTTGACTGTTTTGAATTCCTATCATTTTATTTTCCCGCCAGCACCCTCTGTCAGCACCACCGTCGCTGCTCCTCTTGCGAAAACCGTCTCCAGGTTGCGTCCATATCCTACACACACATACACACACTCATGCCTGTGCACAGACACAAACAGGCACTCCTACACATACATACACTCATGCCTGCACACAGACACAAAAACATATGCTTACATACACACGCACACACGCGTGCATACACACACAGCACTGCATATACAACACGCACACACATACACATGCACCCACACACATGCGCCTACACAAACACATACACGCATTTATACACACACACGTTCGTGATTGCGAAAAGCATAATTTGAATTCAAGATGCCAAAAATTCAAATTAATATTTTTTTTTCTTGTCTTTGTTGTATCATCATTAGAATTATTATTTAAAATATCATGCTATGTTTGGAAAAATTAGATTTTGATACAGTTATGCAGGTTCTGCACAATATATTCCACAACAGATAGCAGTGTTTCCTCCCCCTTCCCCCATCAAGTTACATAAATGTAGTATAGTGCTGTGTGTATTATGCATGCTGTGCCTGTGCATAGTTGTAATTGATTTTCATATATTATTTTTATTTTATTTATTTATTTTGCAGCACCTGAAGTTATAGACAATGAAAAATACACATTCAGTCCAGATTGGTTTAGTCTAGGTTGCTTTATATATGAAATGATTGAAGGCCAGGTAAAAGATTTTTATTGAAGCAATTCAAATTTTTGAGGTTCAGGATTATCTTTTTGGCTGTGAAAAATTGATATTTTTTCAGGCTCCATTCCGTGCTAGAAAAGAAAAGGTCAAAAGGGAAGAAGTTGAAAGAAGAGTTAAAGAAGACAAAGAGAGATATTCCTCTAAATTTAATGAAGATGCAAAAGGTTTATGTTCTGAAGTATGTTTTATGATGCTGTTTATGATTTAGTTCACTCATACATCTGCTTAACGAAATATTTATCAGTGTGCATTACAGCACTATTTTTTTTTTTCAGTTTTCTGTATTTTCTTTTTTTTTTTTTTCGGCTCTCTATAGCAGCAGCGATTTCTAATCTTTTCCCCCTTGCGAACCTCTTCCTAACTCCAAAAGAAGTTGGCGAACCTCTCGAGTACTAGGAAATAAGTAACAAGCAAAAAAACGTGCGCACACACACACACACACACAAATAGAAAATAATATGTGGGAGATTTTTTCTAGTTTGATGCTGCTCCATAGTTTATAACAAGAATGAAAACATAATTGCGAAACATAGAATTATAAATATTGCTACGAACTAAAATGATCACTAAAAAATGAATGCAAAACAAATTCACAAAAAATAAACACTTGAGCTTCAATCAACACTGAAAAAATTTTGAAAATGGGATATTTGTGAACAAAGAGGCTCAAAACTTGGCTGAAATTTTTCTGACACAAGGATACATTTATCTCTATCACTAAATCAGAAGTCAATTAAAGAATGATCTTTAAAATACCTTTTAAGGAACTGTCTCAGATTAACTAAATGAACTTTTTTCTTCCAGTAAAAGAAAGATCTCTAGGTTTAAGTCTTCTTGAAAAGGTTAGTTGTTTGATAAGGATATGCTGTGCACATTAATAGATTGATTGCTGAAGAATTTTCTTGTAATTATGCTACAAGTGAGGAGTAAAATGTGTATATTAAAAAATAATAGAAGCGTCTATTTTTCAATTTCAGTATTTACTCTAGATTTTAACACAAAAGGTAATTTTTTGTGAAACAAATATTTTTAAGCTCACACTATAAAAGACATTTTCTACACAAATTTCATAAATTCCTTATTTACATATAGCACAAATTAATTTACATGGTTAAATTCCATTGATTATTTCTTTACTGCTTAAACCTCAAACTGCCAAACTTTCACTCACGAAAATGTTTTAAATTAATTTTTAATACTTTCTGTGTTATTTTTGGGTTGCTAGCCATTCTTTCTCTTTTTCAACAATGAAGCTCAAAGTAAATTGTAGTCTGTAGTGTGAAAATTATAGCAAAGCAACAAACAACAGCGTGATCTCACTTTTACGCATTTTTGACTCAACACAAGATAAGTGCGATCGCTCATCGTCGGACTCAAATGGTAAACGAACTAAGCATCAAAATATTTGAGACGCTCGCATATGCTCCATGTAATGCTTTCATGCTAAGAGTATAGAATGCGATAAATGTGTGATAAATGAATAAAAAAGGAACAAAATTTGCTTGAAACCACTTGAACATTAGACTTCATTGGAAACAGGCATGCAAAAATTCTGCCGTTAAAATATTTTTTTCGTGAACCCCTGGTTGGGAACCGCTGCTCTAGAGTAAGGGATGAAAATAGAAATACAAATGTAACAACCAGCAACATACACCGTGCTCAGCTAAGATCAGCTTTTCAATTTATCAATCTCCAACAAAGATTTAATCTGGAATCATAATTTAAATCTAAAATCCTCTTACTAACTACAGTTGAGCCTCAACTTACGCAAGGGATGCATTCCAACAACCTTTGCGTAAATTGAAGTTTTGCATTGTAGAGACGTTTTGGTAAACATAAACAACTATTTTAGACACTTTTAAACACCCTTCTTCCTCTAGTTGATGAGAAAATTATCATAGATGAAAATTTATCAGTTCAGTACTTTTTATTTATGTATTTTTTTTTTTGTCAGTGTGATATTCAGCTATCTCATATTAGAACACCATTGTACTGCTGTTCACTTTTGGTGAAATTATGCCTTATGTCCTGCTTTTAGTACCAAACAGATTTTTTCAACGTTACACTTTAAAATATTTTTTCTTTCCCAACGAAAGTTCTTTTTTCATCAATTATGGTTTTACAAAATATTATAAAAATATCATTTTGAGCATTTCAGTGAGCTTCTTTTTCTTTTCTCAGTTGCTAAAGTATACTTTTTTCAAAACTATTTCTTTCTCAATTTATTTGAAATAGAAACCTTAGATATTGTATTTGCCATGTAGAATATTACAAATATTCATTCTCAGATACCTTAATATTTTATTTTGAAACATAGTATATATCTTTCTAGCTGCTTAAAAAAACAGTTAAAGAGCGATTGGGTTGCAATAATGGGAGGTATGGATCTCTTGAAGTCAAAGCTCATCCATTTTTCAAAAGTATCAATTGGAAAAGGCTAGAAGCTGGAATTCTTACACCTCCTTTTGTGCCTGATGTGAGTTTTGTTGCTTTCATTTAAAAAGTTTGTATTTTATTTTTTGAAGGTCAAAATTACGTTCCTTAAATTAAAAATAATTACATTCCTTAAATTAAAAATAATTACATTCCTTAAATTAAAAATAATTACATTTCTTAAATTGAAAATAATTACATTCCTTAAATTAAAAATAATTAAATTGTTAGTTCCCAAAGCAGTGTTGTTTTTTTTTGCCTATGATCTGCATATGCCTTATAGTCCTCATCACAATATTGGCTCTTAGCACTTTTCTTCAGCACATCTGCAGTAGAGTATCTTCCATGTATAATATGCTGTACTTTTTTATTATGCATTGTACAACATACTTAAGGTGACCAGATTTTGGTATTGGTAAAGCCGGACACTATTGACATTTCATTGAAAATTTTAATGGAGTTCTGGAACATGCATCGCTTTTGGGTGAATATTATCTTAAAAGTTATACATGAAAGAATTGACTTCAATTTAAAAAATGTTTTTGTAATATTTCTTTTTAATTTGATTAAGCAAAATAATCAATGTTTTGCATGGAAAAGTAACTAAATAAATTCAGTTGATTCCGGTTAATAGGACCACATTGGGACAGGACCATTTTGGTCCTAATAACCGGCTGGTCCAATTAGGCGAACAGGACCTGTGTAGCTTGACCGATTATACTATGCACGGAACGTTTAAAAGCCATTGTGATTATTGCAAACCCACATGTATGATGTGCATGCAAAGAAGAAAAATTGCTGTTTACAAATCTTTTTCAGTTAAAAATAAATTAAAATAATGCAAAGAATCTTTTTACTCATTCAACACTGTTCTTAAACCGATAGAGTAGTTAGTTACATTCCTACCAGTCAGTAAGATTCAGTTCTACAACCAGAAGTAACTAAAAAGGGGAGACTGAAAAAATAAGTGTTAAAATAATAATCAGCCAATAAAAATTCTAATGAAAATTACGTATTGGTAAATAAATACAAAAATTATGTATTTTACATTTTTTTTTTTTTTTTTGAAAAAATTGCGTATTTTTGCACATGCTAACTAAATTGAAGAAATTTGAAATTACAGATTTTTTTAAATCTCTGCTAGAACAGTACCGCCATACAATGGGAGTTTCATTGCCAATTTTTTTCCTGTTGATGTTGCTAGTTACAAGAAACCAATAACCTATGTCACCTAATTTTAATTGCACTAACTATTAAATTGGTTGACCCACTTGAAACTTGCTTCAAGCAGGTGATTTCTAGATTCTTTTCTACTTTGTTTCCATGTTCCTTGGTTCGATGAACCAGATTTTTGGTCCCTATAAGGAATAATATTAGGCTTTAAAGTAAGAAAAAACAACGTAAGTAGAAGCACAAATTCGTAAATTACAGCAGACACGTGTTTCGGCATTACAGGGAACGCCTTTTTCAATGCAAAAAATAATGAGCTTATGGATGAAAAGACATCCGACAAAAGCCAAGAGCAGATAAGCATGCAGCTTAAAAGATAAAAACAGCGGATTAGCCAAACACCAATGACAACGTTATAAACCGATCAGGAACCAATAGGAATGCAAGCAAAGGCCAAGAGCTTTCTCTTGGGTACGAACCCAGAAAGAAAGAATTCAATTGGACAAAGATTAAGCCGAAGCTTAAACAAAAAGAAAAGAGATTGTCAGTAACCATGAACAGCAAGAAAGGAAAAGCTGAATGGAAAACCATGAAATAAAATAAACAGAAACAAAAAATACTCGGAAATCCTCGGAAATACTTCCGAGTATTTTTTGTTTCTGTTTATTTTATTTCATGGTTTTCCATTCAGCTTTTCCTTTCTTGCTGTTCACGGTTACTGACAATTTCTTTTCTTTTTGTTTAAGCTTCGGCTTAATCTTTGTCCAATTGAATTCTTTCTTTCTGGGTCCAGGGTTTTGAAGTCCAGTCTTCAAAATTTTACCTTTCACATTCAACGTTTCACTTTTATTGTTTCTTTTATTTGAAAGCAGTATACTCAGAAACTGTTCCTTCCAAATTTGGATGCAATTTGTTAAATTGCCTTTTCTTTAAAGTCCCCACATTGATTAACAAAAATGCTATGTGCAAATTTGTTAAATTGTATGTTTTCAATTTCACAGCAACAGAACCTAACTTTCACAAATTCACTTGAATGGGTCCCCATTTCTATTGATTCATTAAAAAATAACCCTAGTTTAAAAGAGCTTATAACACTAATTTCAGATTCACAAAATTGTAAGGAAGCCCAAAAGCAGAATTTCTTTTGGCAGTCTACGGCACACATTAAAGAACCCAAAAATAGTCTTCAAGATGAAGTGACAGTTTGTGAGAAAATCTAAATCAGCATCAAGAAATGCATCAAAATGAAGTACTTAAATTCAAAACTGCAAATAAATGCTTCCTGTGGGTTATATCCCAGAAAATTTGTTATAAATCTTTGCTCTCTGGAATGTAGGATTTTTTTCTTTAAAAATTTTTGTACTTTTTTCGACCCCAGCTGAGAAATAATTGCAGATTTTCTCGATAATATGTAAGGTAAGTGGCAGTGTCATGTTGTTTGTACTACCAGGTAAGTAGTTGTTTTGCAACTTTGCAAAAACAGGACCCTGCCTGTACAGACTACTTCTGTATTAGATAGATATCATCATTTGCTTTAACTATTCTGAAAATGTATTATAATGCTTAATCATGGTCATTAATGACATTGAATTCTAACCCATGCTGTGTTTGACTCATTTTGTTGTAATATTTCATGATTGAGTTTCCATTATCTCTCCCTTCCCATAACCATATTTTAAATGTTATTGGTTTGAAAGATTATTGAAATCTTTTGTTGTGCTATGAAACTTTTTTTTTTTTTTTTTTGTTCATTTCAGGTTTGTAAAATTTATTTAGTCCCTCTTTGAGTATTTCTAATTTGTTTTTCAATTCTTGATAGCCACATGCTGTTTATGCCAAAGATGTTCTTGATATTGAGCAATTCTCAACTGTGAAAGGAGTCAATTTAGATGCAAGTGATGATACTTTTTATAGCAAATTTAATATGGGTAGCATTTCTATACCATGGCAAACTGAGGTATGCTTGTTTGGAACATTACTTTTTTTTTCAATCCTTTAATTTTCAGAGTTAAATTTGGAAATCTTATTATTTTAATGGTTTCAATTAGTTTATTTATTTAATTATTCAAGGGCTAAAGCATGGGTGCAAGTTTGGTGATGTGTTCAAGACAGGAAATATTTTCAGCCCTCCCCCTCCCCTCCCGCATGCGGGGTTAAGGAAAAATTTATGTGTATAAATGTTGTAGATTTTAACAATGCCAGTTTTGAAATCTGTGTTTGATTTAAAATTTAAGCCTTTAAATTGTAATATTTAAACATTTTGACATCATTATTCCAAAAAAGCTAAAATCTGGCAATAAGGGGGGGGGGCTGGGCGCTCTCCCCCAGGATTTTTTTTCAAATTAAAGTTCAAAAAAGGAGGGGTTCAGGGACTCTTACATCAATTATTTCAAACTGATAGTCCCAAAATCACAATATTGGGCGACCTTCCTTCAAAAATATAAGAGAAGGGGGGGGGGGGCGCTCTGGGCTCTCCCCGAAATTGAAGCTTTAAAAACGAAATTGTACTCCATCTTTCATAACGTTTATGCTCCCTTTTGAATGCACTATTGAAGAGATGGAGTTCAGGAACCCTCTTCCGGCAATATTTCGGGATTGAAGTTCCAAAAATGCAATTTTAGACGATGTTGGATAATGTTAGGGGTAAAAGCGTTCGCAGCTCCCCACCATTGGTTTTTTGCCGATCGTAAACATTTTTATTGTAGCAATAAATCGCTTAGGACATAAGATTTTCACTTTTGCAACATAAATCAGTTCTGATTGGAAAGTCTACCCACCCAAGGTAGTGCCAACAAACCACAAAAGAAGGAAAAGGTGGGGGAAGGGTATGGCCGACTAATGATAATGAACTGGCACCATTCCCCCCCCACAGTCTTTATTTGAAAAAGAATTCTTTTATAAGATAGCAGGTGGTGAAATTAGGAATAAAAATTCGCTTCAGTGAAGTAGATATATATTTTAAACAAGATATCCTTTCCAATATTCATTAATTTAAAAAAGAAATAGGGGAACTGAATCCTAACCCTAGGCAGGGTCCCCGAATCACATCCCTCATAAGGCACTCAAATGCAGCCTAAAGCAGCGCTTTAAATATTTCAACATCAAAATTTTTTGTAGGAATAGTACCCCCCCTTACCTATAAACATGACTTATTACCGCCTAAAAAGTTTAATACTTTGATTTTACAAACTTTTTGAAAGAATCTTCGTACACCCTTCCCCCTTAAGTCATCCAAAGATAGCCCAAAACAAAGCTCTTAAAATTTCAGAAACGGAAATATTTCGGGCTGGGGTGCGGAATACCGTCCCCCCCCCCTTTTATTGTGTTTACTAAACGCAGTGTAAGTTTTTGTTTAAGATTTATTTTTCTATTGAGAAAGCAACTCCCCTCCACACATCACCAAAGACAACTTAAAGTTTTAAGAATTCCATTTTGAAAATGTTTCGAGAAAGACCCCTGAATTGCCTAGCTCTTAACTCACTCAAAAATAGACAAAATAGCATTTCAATACTTCAGCACAGAGAAATTTTCGGAGAAAGAGCCACCCCCCACACCCCCAAACTCCTTCTCAGAAGTTCACTAAAGTTGACTTAAATTTGCGGTTTCCCCTTTTCCGAAGATTTAAGAATTTAAATTCTAAAACTTATTGAGAGGAAGCCTACGAGTTCCCTCTTCTTAAGTCTTCCAAAGATTACCTAAAGCTGAGTTCTGAATACTTCAGCTTTGAATATTTTTGGGGAAGGGGAACCCCGAACCCCAAGACGGTCAAAAGTTGCGCTTTTAAGACTCCAGTTTCGGAATTTCGCCTAAATAGGGCCCCCTCCCTCCATCTTGACATTGCTAAAGATAGCCTAAAAGTTCTAAGATTTCAATTACAAAGACTTTTCGGGAGAGGGTCCCAAATGCCCTTTCAGTTAAGTCATTTAAGTATAGCCTCAAATAGTTTTTAATACATCAGCTACAAAACATTTTCATGTTAGAACACCAAAACCATCTCTCATAAATTCACCAAAGATTGCCTAAATTAGTGTTTTTAAGACTCCAGTTCTCGATTTTTTTTTAAATCCTCCCCCTTCCCTCTTTTAGATCATTAAACACAGCCTAAATTTTTTTTGACTTTTAAATTTTTAAGAATTTGCACAGGAGAAAAATCGAACCACTCCTAGCTTCAAAAATAACTTTCAATTCAGTCTTTTGATATTTTATACTGAAGCCCTTGAGTGGTTCCCCCCCCCCCCCCCCCCAACATCTTAGATTGTCCAATATATAAACGTTTTAAGCCCTCAGTATCGTGGGTTAATTTGCGGACTTAATTTACCCTCTTTGCAAGAGCAGCGTTTTTTGTCACAAACTCGTGCTGCCGTTATTTTTCTCCTTTCCTTTATCTCTCCCCCCTCCCCATATTTCCATTCTAGCGAGTGTTAGATTCAATGACATTGGAATTTAGTGATTCCTCAAGTCTTTGTCAAAAATGCAGGAACGATTGCTCATCGGTGTTTCCAACCAGCTTGAAATTTTCCCCCGATTATTTCCAAAATTCCCAATTTCATTAAAATCATCAAAATTCCTGATAGTTTCCTGTTTACTTGGTATGTGGACGCCCTTTGCTGTGGCGAAAACATTTTATCTTGTCAGCAATGACTCTCAATCTGTGATTCAGATTCAACTCTTAAGATATTTTAACAGCGTACATAATTTTCATTTATGCATGTAAAGTTTGCAACAAAAAAAAACCCGCAAATGAAAAAAATGAAAGGATGATCACAAATAGCATGAGAAAAGGCTAAATTTTCAACTCAAGCCGATTATTTTGAAAAGTTGAGAATAGCGAGCAACTCCTCGGTCTGCAATGCAGTGAGTTGGAAATAACAGCTATGGCGCGAGTGTAAAAGGCACTCCTCCAAAAGCACGTTGCAAACAAAACAAGCCCATGGCGGAAAACCGATGGAATGTCGATGTAAATTCGTGGTTATGGAACGGTCCAGTAATATTAAAGCATATTTTTCAAACACTCTATTTTTCTTTTTTAAGTAAAAACTGAAAGAAAGTCATCGAGTTTCTTTCCGTCCCGACCTTCATCTCGAAAATTTTGTCCAAGACGGAAATCCGTCCTGAGACGGAAGGTCTTGCACCCATGGGCCAAAGTTGCATATCCAAACTTTAGTATTGTTATTTAAGTTTGGTGCTTTGGTTGTGTAGGAGACAACCGATTTCTAGAATGAATGAATTGCCTGGATGAGTCTATTAGTCCCTTATATATTTTCTAAATCCAAAGTAGACCTTGCATGTAAATTTAAATAATTTTTACCATTTTTGTTAACTTTTTATAGTTTTGCAGTTATGGTATGCTTAAGAAGTGTAATTATACATAAAATGTAAGTGGTTAAATTCTCAGTGTGTATTACCAGCATAGTATAGTCATTGCTATAAACTGAGTTAACTAACAACTGATTTTCTTGTGCATTATTCCTAGAAAAAATGGAAAAATGCTGTCATGCAAACACTAATTCAAAGATGCACAATAACATGAGTATTTTAATCTGTTTTGATAGATAAAGAGGCTGCTCATAACTATTGTATTTCAGAGTTGAAAATTGTTAAGTTTAATGTGTTGTTGTGTTAAATGTTTTGATAATTTTTACTATAAATATTGGTTTCTGATTTACTAAGACATAGTTTTAGTACATGTAACCATGAGGGGTGTATCTTTTAAAGGCAAAAGTAAGTCATTAAAATTTGACAGCATTACACTCATCGTTCTGTGTTGCATTTAAAGTCTCTGGATTTACTCCCATTATTTCTTAATAGAAATGAAACAAAACTCACTATCTATTGTAAGCACTGCATCAGGTGTTTGTGCATCTTCTCAGTGAAGTTTTCAGCCAGCTCATCAGTCTGACCTTCATATGAAAATTTAAATGAAACAATATCTGAAACACTAATGAGGCCTTGAATTGACAACAAAAATCATGCTTAAATGTTGCCACAGATGCCAATATCTTATTGTTAACCAATTGGCACTATTTGTTTGAGCAGAAATATTAGCTCATTAAATGAACTGCTTAATGAATTAGATTTATTTAAAGCAATTGAACATTTCATTTTTCCATATTTATAGGAACAATGTCCATAAATATTGAAAAATGATCTATCAAGTCATTTCTTTACCATCTCCCTACCTTTTAGCATGAAGCTTTATTATGGCCATACAGCACGGGCAAGGTGTTGGGTTTGTTTCAATGATCTAGTGCCAAGAGTTGAGACTAGGTCCTCTTGACAAAAGCCAAAAGCCCACTAGCCCATAGTGTACTGTTGTATATTGATCTTCATATTAGGCTCATAAAAAGGGAAAAAAATAGAGTTTGATTTTTTCCTCCTCATGATTTCCAGTGGCATTTTATATCCATTAAATGCTTTTTTTATATATTAACTCAGTCACAAGGGTTAAAAGTTATAAGCTTTTAAAAAATAAATTAATAGTACCTTGTTGGATTTATCGATTATTTTAGTAAGTTTTTAGGAAATTGGACACATCTTAAACTTAGGATCAAAAAATCATTCGAGTTATAGTTATTAACCTTAAATACAAGTAAAAAAGATGAAAAAATTCATTTGTAAGTATTTCATTGTTGGAAAATATTACAGATCAATATTTGAACCTCAGTAAAATCTTTAAAGAGAACATAGAAAAAAAGCATATGGACACATAAATACAAACAATAATAAGCTTATTGTGGGAGCAATTTCTTCAAATTACTTCAAATATTCTTGTTTTCACATATGAAACTAGTTTTTGACAAAGTTCGGGATCTATTTTACCATTCATCTTTGATAATAGATTGCAGCTCTATTGATGAAGTAAAATGTCTCCCATTTACATTAACTCCTCTTGCTACGTCACCCCATAAGTTTTTTTATTGGATTAAGATCTGGAGACTCTGTCATTTCAAAGTTTCAACATTGTTGACTTGGAACCAATTTTTTGCACTGTTAGAGCGCAGCGTTAGAAATCAGTAAGAAATCCTACTGGTCCTTCGGACCAGTCAACGTGAATATGTACTTGTCCTCAAACAACAACATTGGTCCGCTTTACAATAAACTCTAAATATTTTCGTACCAAAAAATTACTTACACTTTCTCATTGATAAAACACTTAACTGCAAAATTACTGTACTACAAATGAAGTTCAAAATGGTAAACATAATATAACAATGCAAATACTCAATATTAAA
The DNA here is from genome assembly GCF_026930045.1 of Uloborus diversus. NCBI lineage: Eukaryota > Metazoa > Arthropoda > Arachnida > Araneae > Uloboridae > Uloborus > Uloborus diversus. Next base: position 31,283,616 of record NC_072740.1, on the reverse strand, counting down.
TAACAATGCAAAACAGATAAGCAACAAGTATAAAACATTTTCTATGGATGAGGATTTTTTAAAATACTTGAATGTTTCAGAATTTAAAATTTTTTTGTTTGGCAAAGTTTGGCAATAAACATTTAAATCAGTTATCTTGAGCAGCCAAGTCTACAGTCTGAAAACCAATTTCATTAAACAACTCTTAAAATAGGCTACCAAAAATTTGCGAACATAATTTGACCATTTTTACTTTATTACAGGATGTTATTTTTCCCTCCAAGTGGGATGCTAATGGTCTTAAAACTTTTACTTAGTCTGAAATACTAACTTTTAATATCCTGCCGTTTTTCTGGCAATTGCATACTTAACAAATCCTGTCTGTTCCGTTATTTCTTGCCAATGAACATTAATAATTAATAATACAATGCTATTGAAATCCCTTTAATTTCATTTCCCTGTTTTCACAAAAAAATTTACTGACCTTAGAGTTTTTACTCAGAGTGTATAATGAGTAAATCAGAAGGCATGTTTTTGCATTTCCTGTTTGCTTGAAATGTTTGCTTTTTCCTAAATATTCATTAAAAGTGTTGTTATTGAACTTAGCAGCATTATCAAGAATAAATGCTCATTATGTTAGAATATATGAGAGCTTTGATGCACACACACATACACGCGCTGCTGGTTACATATATTTCTACATCACACTTTCTGAAGAGTACTTTGCTGGCTCAACATCTCAAATTTGGAAAACAGTGTTGAGATATGTTACTTGTGAACCATAAAATAATAGAAAGCATTATTCGGTCAAACCAGAAAAGCTCAGTAAGTCAAACCTTGCTAACAGAGCATTTAACATGCAAAACATATAATGCGGTTGTGGAGTATGTTATTGGGATTTGCAACTTAAAAATCCAGAATTTCACATTATATAGGTACTAAAAATGCTAAATATAAAGAAAATTATTTATAGGCCTCTATGCATGGCTATAGGTCCTTTGTGGGAACTTAAAAGATCGAGTTTGTTATTTCGAATCTTCAAAACATAGAAACATTTTTGTGCCATCATCAACTACAATTTGTTGGTCTTTTTTGAAATATAGGATCAGAAATTGTTTATAGTATTGTGCTGTACAAGTGTCAGGTGTTAGTTTAAAGAAAGATACCCATCTCATTTTGCTGCAAGATAATGTTGCACTACATGATAACTTAGAAACAAATATTGTGTTAAGTCTCTGAATCAGTCGCTATGTGCCATATGGTTGGTATTAATTATTGTGCCCCTTCCACCAGTCTTTTCAATATATTGTTGTGGTGGTTTTCCCTTTTTAGTGCTTGAAGAAAACAGTATTTGCATCATCCCTATCCTAGCAGTTGACAGGTGATAAATATGGTCAGTTTTTATGTTGAACCAGCACAGGAGTGTCTTGTCTGTTAAAATGTGCCTATCACACTAAGTATAATTTTTCCAACTGATATAACATTTTAATATAGCCCTAGTTAAAAATTATTTGGCTATTATTTTCTTGTCCTTTGAAGTTCTCTAATTGCTTTTTGGTAAAATACTACATATTGTTCTGTGTTCACTGTCACGTAGGTAGTGGTATACTTCTCTGCAGTTGCAAATAGGTTGAGGCGGCCATCCAAGGCGGCTAATCTAGCCACCCTGGTGACTAGTTTTAGTATATATGTTGTATAACCTGTGTGTAATACTTCATAAACTTCCCTTTTTGTATGTTTTTTCTTGAACACGTTTTTTCCATACAGCCAATGAAGAACAATGAATTGAGGTTCTCTTGAATATACATTTTTTTTAACTTCATAAAATGCTTATTTTAGTTACAATTGCTAGTTATCTCATTTGAATTTAAGTGTCTGAGGGGAACATCCTTCAAAAAGTCGCTGTAGGCAGTGTGAGCTCTTGCTCCATCCTGTCCTGTTGAAATCAAACTTTGTCCATATTTCAGGCATATATTAACACTGCTATTATGATACTAGAAGATGCACCTTCACCCTCAATGGGGATCATCAGTTGGGAATAGACATGAAATGAGCAGGAGGCAGATGTCCTCTCGTTAAAGTTAGGTCGACTTGAAGTGGTTACGTACAGCTTGTTGTTCATATTGCCCATTTATTCCAGTTTGAGTTTTAAATAGGTTCTCAATATTTCACAATATCAGTGGCAAAAGTTGTCAGTCTTTTGACGGATTTCCATCTTTTTTTAAACTTTGAAGAGGAGTGAGACGAAACAACATGAAATTTTTGAAAAGTAGTACATAATCAGTGAATGAGTTAAATCTCAAGTTGAGATTCTTTTTTTTTAAATTTAATTTGTATTTTTTGATCATATTCAAGAGAAATTGTTACTTGTTATCTAATGATGAAAAGTAAATTGGTATAATTTTATTTCTTAAAATGTCATGATAATTCTTCAGTGTGTTTGTTAATATTTTCTGTTTTTGAATGTGTTTCCTAGGAAACAGGTTTTAGTTTTTAAGCATTAAGTGAGGAAACTCAGTTCTTTTACTTACTTGAAAACTAATTTTGAGACCCCCCCCCCTTTCTATTTTAAGAAATGCAGTCTTTTGAATTTCTGCTATTTTCACATCTGCACAATATCAATCCACGTTCAATCACTGCCACAGTCTTGTATCAGTTACTTATACGGAGTGATGGGAAACTTTCATGAATACCTTCATCTTTGCTGCTTGAATATCATTGTTACTTATTTAACTGCCATTATTTGTAAGGCAGACCAAGTACCTTATCTCTGAGATAGCATATTATGAACTTTCAGACCGGAAGGGGAAAAAATGCTATGCGACTTTTTGTGTATAGTATTTTGACTTCAAATAAATCATGGTAAAATTTAACGTGTGATTAAAAGTGATGGTAATCACTTTTTGCTGCACCATGTAGGAAGAAAAATTCATTCATAATTGGTTATGTGTGTTTTTAGTATTGTACATTTTGGATTAACATGTATGTTGATATTTCTAGCAATTAATATAATTTTTTAATTTATTATTTTTTCCCATTTAACGCTACTCTTGAAGATGATTGAAACAGAATGTTTCTCTGAATTGAATGTTTATGGTCCAGATGGAACTCCAAGTCCAGATTTAATGATTGATCAACCCCCTCCAGTTGAGCCTTCTGGTTGTTTTCCTTTCCGGAAAAAAACAAAAAATTGGTATGTTTTATATATTTATTTTTTTTGAAAACTTAATTTAGTTATAAATTCATGCTTTTGGTTATTAATTTCTGAAAAAATGTCTTGGTGTGAGAGCTACATCTGCTGAATATTAAACTCCACAAGTCATTTTGAATCAAATGCACGTGTCAGTTCATATAAAGGATAATGTTTATTGCAGTGCTTAATCAGGATGAAAAATTCTGCTATAAGCTACCTCAGAAGTTCCCAAGCTTCAAACCTCCACGGACCTCCTCCAGAAAAATTACGCCCCCCCCCCCCCTCCTGAGCGCATGCGAAAAAAAATGGTTTGACACAGTTAAATCTATTTTTTCCTAATATATTTTTATGCTTTTTTTCGTTCAAATTTATTTCTTCATTGTTCTGTATATTTTTCAGAGCTTTTGTCTGGTTTTCATTTCTCGCATTATTATTTTGAGTTCTGGAAGTGAAATTTTGTTTGAAATTCAATTAGGGATAAAAATATTGTCACCAAATTTCTGCAACAAATTTCGCACTGATAAAAATGAACTTTGGAAGTTGATGAACAAAATACTGTTAGCCTAGTTTAAGTGTGTTAATTTTTCATATGAGTTGTATTTTTATGGCATATTAGGATTTTAATGTGGTTCAGGGAAACCAACCCTGGCAGCTTTGTAATGCTGTGATTAGGATTTTTGTAGCCTTTACAATGCTGCCTGCTTAAGTTTGACTCAATTATAGGGAGCCACCGCTCTCTGCTCGTTATTGGTCACAAGTCCCAAAAAACTTCAAGCAATTTCATCAATTAATGCATTATTAACGCTTAATTGATAATAAAAAAGTATGCTTACTGTTGATACAGAAAAAAACATCAACTAATTCCACTTGCACCAGTGATACAACCTTGCTCACCTCTCTTGTTTATCTGTTCACCACATATTAACTACATCAACAGAGTCCAGCAGGTGTGGGTCTAATATAGTATGAAGTATGCTAATAAAATCAGTATATTCTGAGCACCAAATATTTTAGGCCTTGACGAATAGTGGTACTCCATAATTATTAAAATCGACTGCAAACTATAGCATTTGATCTATTTCAGCTCAGCTTTTGCTTGAAATTTTAAATGTTGACTACAAAATTTAGCCTTGAAAATTTTGGAACAAAAATTTTATTTTTAAGTATAATATCCCAGCTGTAAAAATGTGCCTCAATGTTTGCATTTTACTTAATATGATTTTGTTACAATATGAACTTCGTCATGTACACAAAATTTATTAATGTGTAGTGTGTTTACTTACGAGACCGCGGACCACAATTTGGGAAACTCTGAGCTACCTTATGTACTTATCTTCTGAGTCTCTAAACAAGCAATGGTGTAGATTCACTTTAAAAGGAAGACTTGGAAATTATGTGCTGTTGGTGCTGTTTTCTTGTCTTTTGCACAGTCTTTATTGTAGTTTATTATTAATATAAAAAAATACTAGTTTAAACTAGCGTAAATTTCTATAATCTAAATTTGTGTGACACCCCTCCCCCCCCCTCCACTCACATTTTTTGCTCCTTTAAAGACTTAACATAAATGACTACGCAAACAAAGTGAAAACAATTCAAAAAGTAACCATACTCCCATTAAATTATTCAACAACAAATATCAGAAGAGCTTTAATTTTTGCACTTGGGAGATTATATTAGTTCGAATTTCTGAAATTCTGCTCAAATGTTTCCATACGAAAGTGCTTGGCACGAAATGGTTGCCAAGCACTTTCTGCTGGAAAAGCTACAAAAGTATGATTTCATGTGGGGGCTTCTTTTAACAAGAAACATTTCAACAGCCTATTTACTCACATTTTTATTCTTAAACTTTTAAAATCTTATTTTAACTCTTTTTCTAAATGGATGTGTTGTAAGAGAAAATAATACACAGGAGTGAGATTTAAAAATGGCTTTTGATATATTCATACATCTGTATGCAGCATTTTTTTTACCAGCCAGTTTTTTTTTTTTTTTTTTTTTTGATCTGTCAAATTCATGCTCACAAATTGGGTAAAACAAGTTCCTTCTAAATCATGGGACAAGTGTATGGGAACAAGGAAATAAAGTCTGCTTAATCTTACCCATTGAACCCAACTTACAGGTTTTCTCAAAATAGGAATAATTGATAAAGCTATCTTCAGTATTTTCTAACTGATGTTATTTAGCTACAGAATTTGTATTGGTGATATATGAGGCCTACATCTAAAGTAGAATTCATACATGTTTTATGTCATTAAATGCACTCATTTGATTATATTATTATTATTATTGCACTGTAATTTCTAATGCTTATTTTTGTTTTAATGCAGCTAGTTTTGTTTTGAACTACAAAACATTATTTTTGTATTAAACATGCTTAATTAAATCAGATAATATTTCTTTGACTGTTTTAAAGGAAAAATATGGCTCTGTGGAATATCTTACATGTGGAAATTAGACAGATTTTTCAAGAAGTTATTATGCTTATCTTTTTTTCCAGGAATTTTTGTTGTTGAAATTTTTTCCATTGGAAAGGAGGCTCCATGTCCAATCAAGATGGCCCTCTAACCTCCTATGTAAGCTTCAAAGATCATTACTACATGCAGCCCTTTTTTAAGCATTGTCTCAAAATTAAATGAGCTCTTCATTCTTCCTAGAATAATTGCTTTTCCATAGAGCCTTATTTTTCAAAGCATTTTATGATTTTTTAATTGTATATTTTTTGGTAAATACACTTAGTGCTCATTTTTTCCATTTTAATATTATAATTTCTTTTGTGATTACATTTTAAACTTTAAGTGTTCAGCTTCATCAAATTTTGTTTTCTTGTGCTATAGGTTGTCAAATCAAATCATTTTATGTACAAATTCATCTTCCTTTTTAATTCAAACAAACAAAATGTTATGTTTTGTTTCTGCATATTAATCTTAACTTTTATACTACTGCACTTAAAAAATTAGAATACTTTTTCAATGTGCATAAATTAAACCTACTTCTTTTAAAATGTAGTAAGGAGCATGATTAATAAAAGAGCATAGTTTGTTTTGTATGAATAAGAAGTTGCACTAATGCATGTTATATTGTTTTAAAAAAAATAATTTTGATTGGTTACTTTAATTTTTGAGCTCATTGTATATGGTGTAGATGAATTTTGGTTTAAAGATTAGCTTCAAAGAAAAAAAAAACATTTTTCCATGAGTTGAGAGAAGTTATAAGTTTCCTAAGCGGTTCTCCAGAGCAGTTCTTTTTCCTAAGCATTGCATGCTTTTTTTTTTTTTAAATCATCATCTGAACCCATGCTCAGCAACTTTTCTCAACCTTGCTATTTATTAATTATTTTCAGTTTTCTGCAACGGACCACAACCAAAACTACGAGCAATGATTCTAGTTATACATGTTTCTCCTTAATATTTTATATTTTATAAATGGAATTAAAAAAATTTATTAATTCAAAGTGCTAATTAGATTTTCAGCTCAGCAATGAATACAATATTTTACATTCAGCCTGATACTTAAGCAACTTGAAGTTTTGTTAAGCTTCTTCTGGTGTGATAAGTTATTTACCTTTTTTAGATACCTATTTAGACAAATGATAAAAATTTGTTAATTTATTGAAATTAGGAACATAACTAGTCTTGATTAAATTCCAAAGATTTGTTCGATAGACATTCTAACTGAAATTCATATCATTCCTCTTATCAATTTTCTTTCTTGAAGTTTCAGTTCTAGAGAGTACTATTTCTTCCTCTATTCATTATTCTAGATAAGATTCTTGATATTCTTTCTATTCATTCCTTTAACAGTGTTTCCTCAGACCTAAAAAAAAAAAAAAAAAAACGAACCCTAAAATTTTGTATTCTAATTCCAGAGAAATGATCTTATTTTTGCCTTGCAAAGACCTATGCAAAGTATACTTCCTCGGAGGAAGGCATGGTTGTTTAAAGTGCAGTTCCAAGGGAAAAAAGCTACACAAAAAAGTTTTTCTCATTTTGTATAAGTACAAAAGTTTCTTCTGTGCAAGTTCCTAAATGCCAAGAAATGCTTTTTAAGTAATGGAGAGAGTAGTAGTTAAGTGTAGAAAAAGACTGAAACTCTTTTAATGCCATAAATATTAAAAATTCCATTCAGAATAGAATTCCATTCAGAAATTTCAGGTCAATTTTCGGTGCTATAGTTTGAGAAGAATGCATGATAAACTCAGCAGTATTTATAGGAAAAAAATATATAGAAACTGCTCTCACATTATGATTTTCTTTAGCAGTAGATATAATTTATAACAAAAAAAAAACCTGTGGAAGTAACATTTTTTTTTAAACTTCTTTATTTTATTTTATTTATTTTTTTTAAAGGTTTTTCAAAAAAAATTTTATTAGTTGAATTAGCAGTAGTAAGTTCTTTCTATACATTTCAAAAAGAAAACTAAAAAATACTGTGTTTGTCCACTGCTTGAGGGTGTTCATTTTCTGAATTGCTGCCCTTTTTCTAATTCACCCCTGAAAAAAGAGGCTCAGAACTGTTTTATGATTTTTAAAAATTAAATAAATAGATCAATTAAAATGTTTTCACTGTCATGTGCCACATGCTAACTTTTCAAGTTATGAATTTTTAAAAAGGAAATAGAGCTGGAAGTACATGAAATACACCGTATTTCATGTATTTCTGCTTTAGCCCTGGCTAATGGGCGGTAATTTACTGAATATAGTGCTGGAAGTGTTCATTCACTAGGTGGCCTACCTTATCAGATTTGCAAAAATGATTACAGCTGAAATGGCTATAATCTTCCTTCAGCTGATGTATTGTTTAAATAGTTAACTACAGATTCTAATTTCCCATGTTAATTTTATTATTTTTTTTAAAGAAGGATCCTCTTTAAGAACCCTTAAAATTTCTATTTCAGCAGAAAGCAATTGTCTGAATTATATTAAATTTACACATACAGAATATTGGAAGGGGAGATATTTGATTTATTAGTAGGTCTTAATAGTATAATATACAAGAAGAAATTTGTCTGGCTAAAATAGTTATCTTTAGCTACATAAATAGTTGTTATTCAACTGAGCATTTTGTTGAAACAGAGATTGATTTATTTATAGCAGGGGTCTCCAACCTTTTTTACTCAAGGTATATTATGAAAAAGAAAAATGTTTTTTTAGTTAGGTAAGCCTCTTGCAGGCAGACCAAAATCTGTCGGCAGGCCGAATGTGGCCCGTGTGCCAAAGATATCCTAACCTAATTTACATTGTGTGCCTTCATCTCTATTCGCTGGGATTTGTCCTTCCTTTTAACTAATGATTGGTAACATCTCAGTAGCAGTGCCTGATAACTATGGCAATGCGGGGAACTTGCCCAGGGATCTCAGCTGGAAGGGGCCCCAATTTTAAATTCTGCTTAATAACTTCTTTTGTGTTTAAAAAAAAGTAAGAATCTAAAATCTAGTAAGATGCACTGATCACAATTAGGTTATTTTTCTAATTTAACACTTTAGAAAATAGTTTACTAATTGATTCTGAAAAAAATAAGTTTATTTTCTAGTCATTACTTAAATGCTGTAATGTTTTCATACTTTAGTCTAAATATAGGCGTAACATTTTAATAAGTTTGTTTTGTGCATTTCTTTCACTTTTTTCTGTTGATGTATAAAGGCACTGAAATGTCTGCTTGGGCCCCATGTCATGATCAGATCCTGTCTTGCACCTTAACAGACATGGACTAGACATTCTGATTTTGTTGTAGATTAGTACTCATTAGCTAAATCAACCCATCATGCTCTGTATCTAGAAAAAAATGGGCAACATAGAATCTGTCGATATTCTATTGAAAGATAATGAGATAGAACACTTAGAAGTAGTACACAGCCACTGTGCAAAGTTAGTAAATGTTGCATGTTAGGATACTATGTTTGTCTTTTTTGTCTTAAGTTTTGCTTCCTCTGAAAGAAAAACAAATAACTTACTCTAAGTATTTCAATACGACTTATAATAAATAATTCAATTTCAATAAATAAATAAAAATTGAACATCAAACCGACTAACTTATAACTATTCTGTTGATTCATTTTATTGAGGAACTGTTAGATTCCACAAGAATATTTTTAACATTTTCTCTATCCTTTTGTCTGCTTAAAAACTAGATTTGCCACCCTCACTCCTCCTTTTTTATGTAAAAAGAATTCTGTTTTGAGAATTTTTGCAACAGGAGGAAAGTTGTTAGGATTTTTCAAACTTAATTTAAAGGTTAGAGGTTGTATACAAAACATATCATAAATTTAATTTTTCTCATTCAGCCTTTATTTTTAGCAATTGAATTGAATATTTCTGCATGTTTATCATATATATTTTTTAAATTTATTCAAAAAAGATGTAATGAAATTGTATTTTTTTTGCAAAGCAGTAGCTTGCATGCATTGCATTGCCCATATATGCAAAAGCTTCTAGTATTCAAATTAAATTCTTGATGGAAGTGTTCTTAATTGCTTTGATTACAATATTATTAATTCTTCCACAGGAAAATTCCTAACAAAGTAAAAACATCAAATAGCCATGCTCATTTGTCTTTATCTGAGGAACCTAGTTCATCTGTGCTTTTGTTACCTCCATGTGGAGCTTCCAGTGGTTTGAATTCAACAGGTCAAGAACTGTCTTCCCCTGCTAGCTGAAGGGTCAAAATTCTAGCACAAAACTAATTGCCAAACATCATTCCTGATTGTGATCATATTAGGCACTAATGGTTTTTGGGCCACTATGCATCCCCAAATGACTTTCATTGTTTGATGGTGTCTTTCATATCTGTCCTGTTGCTGTTGGAGTTCCTGTAGCATGTTGTGTCAATGTTTTAGTTATGTACAGCTGGATCTGTTCTCCCTTTTTTATGACTGACAAGTATCATGCCTGAAAAATTCAACTGACATTTTCTGCATTTCATTTGTAATACTGTTTTGAAGTACAGTTTAATACGATACTGTCTTAAACATATGGACTGTTACATTAATAATGGCATTAATTTTTAGTTTCTGCCAGTACTCATCTTGATATTCAGATCTTCATAATATCTCATTCAATATGTCATGCATTTTGCTTTGTTAAAATGTTGGATGAAGAAGCATTTTTAGCATTTTAAACATTTGTGCCATTTTTGTTTTTAATGTTACTAAATTTTGTGTGCTATATCCTAAACAAAAAAGGTTATAAAACACAAATGTTTTATGTTACTATTTCTGTAAATAAATATTACTTGTTTTAATGTGATGAATAAATGTCAAATCAAATGTGCAAAGGTTAGCTCTTAATAGTTTGTATATTAAAATTAAGTTTATTTCATATTGAAAACATATTGGTCTCTCTCTCACTATGTTAAACTGTTTGAGAGGGGGGGAAGGTTGCTATAGCTTTCCATATTTATTTTAAGAAAAATTGTCTGCGCACTTTGCTATTTTGTTATGTAGTAGGCTGAGGCTTATAGAAGTTAACCTTTGCAATTGTAGTGTATAGTGTCATGATTTTTATATGTTTGAGTTGAAGTATTTTAAAGCAAAAAAGAGCATAGAACATTTGTTTCTATGTATGATGCAGTAATGCCCCATGGGTATGACATACAATAATTTTGAACGACATGTTTCATGCAAGGCATATGATGTTTGTTTGAAGTACTAGATATATATTTAATTCTTTGTAATTATTTGTATTATTAAGCTATGAGAAAGTGTTTAAAATTCTTTGATGTGCCAAAAGCATTTTTAAGTGTCATGATCTTATTTACATGTTATTAATAACTTTCTGTGATCAAAATTTTAATGCATTTAAAGATAAAAATATTAGAAAATTGTAAATTTTGATCTAAAGTTTAATCATTCCAATGTAAGCATAATGATTTAGCTCTTTGCGCAAAAACTAAGTAACTAAACAAATTTCTGTATTTTCCCTAATAATGTACATTAGACTCATACTTTTGAAACCAAGTCTATAAAAGGAAAAATAGTTAATGGCGGCAGTTTGTATTGACAGTTTTCTTCTTAAAAAAACTTATTTACAAAATTTTTCAATCCTATTTCATTAAAATCTGTTCAAAAATTTGTATGATGGTGAATTCTAAGTTATAGAGCTACTGCATTTGAAATTTCAAGTTTTTTTTTTCAGGAACAGTGCACGTTGGAAAAGATTTGCTTGTGACATTCTAGAATTTCAAGTAGATTATACGTACTGATCAGACATTTGCTTTTAAAGGTAAACACTTACTATCTGGTTTTGATTCAGTTGTCGAATTTCAAGCAATTGTAAAAAATAAAAATTTGAATTTATCGTTATCTAAGTTTTTGTCAAAGCCGAATTACTAACTAATCAATGCCAGTAAATTCTGTTAGGGTTGGATGTTGTATCAGGCAAAAAGTGGAAACCTTTAATGTTCGGTTCATTACAAAGCATGATTGTAACTTTTTTTTAAAACTATTATTATTGATTCCAATTGATTAAGTCTTAGAGTTTACTGCATTTATGACTGAAAAAAAGGAATGCTATTTTTTGTTATTGCATTAAGTGCTGTATTTAAAAACAAATATCATATGCCTCTCTGATTCTGAAATGTACCATCATGAATGGAGGAATTTAGGCACACTCATTTAAAAAGAATGGTACTGCTCAGGATTTTTATTTTGTTGAAATGTTCTTTACTCCTTGTTACTCCACAAATACTCTGATTCATGTTGTGACTCATACCTTATTTAAAATTAGGAAAGAAAAATAGGGCCATATTGAAGAGGTTCCTCTATCATCATTTCATTATAAAACTTTCATTTTTTATACAATTTTCAATTCTTATTTCATGTTTTTTGAGTTGCACTACAGCTATGTTTGTCATTTAAAGGTATTAAAGTGAATTAACATATGGACTGGCTATGAAACTTTCTCTCTCTTATTTTTTGTATATATTTTGTAAATTAATTTATTGGAGCATGCTCCTAATTTTCTTTTCTGATTTAATTATTTTGTGTATGTGTGTTTTATGTCATTTCTGCATTTTTTAACTAAGAGAGAGAAAATCCAATTTTTCATATGCATGTTATGGGCACATTTATGTCAAGCATATTTCTCCAAGCTGTGATTGTAAACAGTTATAATTTTAAAAGTACTTTGTTTTTTATCAAAATTGATTGTGGGAATTTTATGCCTTAACTTATGCAAAATTATTTTTAAAGAAGGAGTTATAATCTAGTCTTTTCCCACTATTGAATTAGAGCTTCAGTGTTAAATGCCAATAATATTTATTTACATTGCTAACTTCTATATGTAATTGTTTCTGAAGTGAATAGCACTGCTTCCATCAAACTAAATATATTGACATTGTTCTTTTTATTCAACTGGCATGTCGTGCAATGGAATATTGTCGCCTCAAAGCAACAGTAGGATATCTTACTGTTGTTTCCAGACTTAGACATCTTACTGTTGCTGTGAGGCGATGATATATTCTTCTGTGTTCTCTGTCTGAAATCTTACTGCTTCTGCTATGTTTCATTATTCCCTAACCTCTCAAACTCGCTACTATCTGGCTGCACAAATCCAAACAGATGTACTTTAAAAGTCTGTATATTCAAATAGTACAAAAAACAAATTTGACATCCTATCTGTTAGTTCATCAACTATTATTTCGTAATTTAACTTTTAACTTCTTCCCACAGGAAAAAAAACTTTGCGAAAGATACTCATACTCAAATTTAATTTGAACAAAATCGAGCAAATACTGCTTAATAGCTTTATAATTCTTTTCTTAGTTAGTGTGTACTGAAGCACAGTTCAAAAACTGTGGGTAACTATATGAGAGCAAACCTTTTCTAATTTTGGACTCTGCTTCCATTCTGTATTCGACCATCTTAATGAAGAAAATTAATTCATAAATTAACTTTTATCAAATTTTGGTAGTTTTAAGCTACCAAATCCATTTTCTGATTCATTTACTCCAATTTATTCTTCATTATCATTTACCCTTGTTTGTCTGTACCTCATCTCCATGATTGCAAATGGCAGGTTATTTAACTCATTTTTACTTGAAGCCTTGACTGACTCAATGGAGCTTTAGATACATGTTACTGGAACATTCTGTCAATTTTAATGCTGCATTACAGTTTAAGAATGAAAACATTGGGGTCCAGCTTGAGATTACTTCAGCTGTAAAGAAATGAATAGTTTCATAGTGGCAATTTAAAGGAAAGTATGTGGTTAGCCTTTATATTCATATTTAAAAGATAGGAAAACTCCTGTTACCTTGCAATGACAAATCTTAGCACAGTCTTTTCATAGCTGATTTGATAATATTCTTATCCAAGACATCTAAGAGCCATGTGAGATGTCGTTTTCTGATTCGGTACAACTTGATACACTATTTTAGAAAGCTTCGAGTAGAATACTATTTGGGGGGAGGGGTAGCAATAAATTGTGAAAAAAGCATCAAAAAGAATGGCTGCAAATGAACTTGAAGAATACCTACTGCTAAATAAAAAATATATTCTTAACTTGATACTTAAATTATTAAGAAGTTAATTTCTGGAATGAATATTGAAAGTTTATTAGGAATAAAATAATGAAGAATTGGAGAGAGGAATATACAGCTTATTAAAAAAAGGGATTTGCATATTCAATAAAAGCAAACATTACAGGACCTGCCCCCTGCCTTGTCTTGTGGCCAGAGAAGTCTGACTGCAGCAGGAAAGTCCGGGTTCAAATCCCAGGTTGGCCATGGACGTACTTTCTCTCTCCTGTCCTTGTGCTTTCTTTGTGTGAAGGTGTTGTGTTGTGAATGGTTACCTCTGACTTTGCACCAAATTACAGTACAGTTGGTAAAGTGCTGTAATTTGGTATATTTCACATTTATATATATTTATTTTATATATATGTGTGTGTATTTCGCCTTAACAAAACTAAGAAATATAAAATTGTAACCAATGCAAATGAGTTCTGGGGAGGTTTTTATTAATTTTAACATATATGGTTTTCATATAACAGATTTTTTTTTTGATCATTCCTACTCATGATTTGGTATTCAGCTTTTTAAATCTGCAAAATCTTGCATGAACAATTATGTAACAAAAACAATCATAGTTCTGTTGAAATATGTTGACATCTTTGAATACTCTTCATTTTAAAAGTTTAAGCTTTTTAAAAATGTAAATATTTTTTTTTTTTTTTACTTTCTATATTGCTTTCATGTTTATAGAAACTCCCTATCTCAATTTTAATTGTGAAGAGTATTTAGAACAATACTTATTCCATGCCAAGCTTGTTATTCTGAGATTTTCCATTTTTGTTCTTTAATAAATTAATTGTCAAACAACCATGCAGTATAAATATAAATAATTATGTTATATATTTAATATTAGATTACATATATATATTTCATGAATATAAAATAGTAATCAAAGTATTATCTCCAAATGATAGATTTTTTAAAATTACATTCTTTTTTAATTTCAGTAATTATATAAATTCAAACTGCATAACTGACAGTCTGCTATTGCTATTTTACATAAACTGACTTCAGTGGAAAACTATTGAGCTTCATCTTATGTTTACTATGGAGTGTTAAATTTCCTTTATTGAAAAAAAATGAGCTCCTAAAAATATGAACTGGGTGTCAACACTCTTTGTCATGTTAACTAAAGTAAGTTAACTACCATATTCATAACTCTCAAATCTTACTTTTTGTAAGTTTAACTAAGCATTATGACATTAGTGAATATCTTAACCAGCATAATTGCTTTTAGAGAAACCATTGCGACATCAATATATTTAAACTCCTTGCTAAGAATAATTTAAAATCGGGTTTTACTTCTTTATGTATTTGATATACATATCTTTTTTCATGTTATATTTTACTGTTCTGAGATAAAACTTGTGAGGTATGCACTATTGCATGTACTCATTTTGAAATGCATTTTCAGTTGATTGTGAAGGCTAGTTTCTTGTAAGTTATATAAAAATATACATTGAATTTTTAAAATTTAAAGTATGCATTCAATAGTTTTTTAGATGATGAAAGAACTTTTTCAAAATTCATAATCAATTATTCATCGAATTTGCATATTTTATGTGGCACACCAAAAGTGATATCATGTCAGGGTCTTTTTAAGGACAGAGTCTCATATAGTGTTAACATTTGAAAGTTGTAACTTTACTCAGGGTATGCAAAATTATAATTCTTCATTTTATCATCAGAAGTGTTTTGTCTTATTAAGTTTTATTTTTAACAACCACTAGATAATACATGCTTTTAATTTTAATATCTCCATGCATGGATTTGAAATGGCCATATATATTAAGATCCATTTATCATCTTGAAAGCATGCTTTAATAATATATAAAAAGAGCTTTATAAATAAAACAATTATTTTTCACTTTTTGTTAAAACTTATTTTTAGAAAAATTGTTGACATTAAATTACATTTTCACAATTCAAACAAAACATTAAAACCATAAAATTTGAAATCTTTCACTTCATAAAATAATGTTATACAATGCTTTGTATATAACTTCGATATTGGAGCAATTTTAGATGAATGGGTCATTGAATTTTGTTGCAAGTTCTGATAAATGTTACTTATAGTTTATATCGCTGTTGATCCTATGTAATTTTGAAGATATAGATGTGTATATATGTAATATTAAAATTTTTAAATTTGCTTTACTGTTTCTTTTTGATCTGGCAAAAATTTTAATAAAGTTATGCAACTTTTCAGTTTTAGTTTGTTTTAAAAACATGACATTCAATTCCATTTTGAGTAATGTATTTCAAAATATTGAAAGTTATTGTAGTTTCGACCAATTTATTGGTAAGTACCTTTAAGAAACATCTTTTTGGTTTGATGAAAAAATTTCACTGATTGCTATTTTTTTTTTTTTTTCATGTGTCGTTGTTATTAATCTTTTACTATTATTTTTACATGTGAACCACTTTTTCTGTTTACAACGAAAGAGAATATGTGTCCTTGTTCATTTTTCTAAAACCTGATTTTTGCTTTTAAAACAAATTGCACCTAAGTTTGAGATGAGAAAAAATATTTTAACATTTTTAAAATGTGTTAGCCTTTGAAGCAACAGGACTTTTGAGTCCTCCTAGCCTTTTTTTTAAAAAAATTCCAGCCAACTACTTTCCGTTCAAATCTTTTAAGTTCTGCATCTCAAAAGGATTAAGTTAAATTTAAAAAATATATATTTTAGTAAACAATGTATTTAATCTTTTAGTTTCTGAAAGCAACTTGTTCACATCAGTTTCTATGCAAAATGTGTTGTACGAGCGATTCCTAATTTGATTTTGAGTTTCATATTTTTTATTAGAACAGTCAATTTATAATAAATAAGTCAGGGGCTCAGCGGGTGGAGGGTAATCCTTAGCTTTAGTCCATATTATCACTTCTAACCTAAGAGTACAAATGGATAGAGATAGTATTCCACTTTGAAATATAGTAAATATAATTTAATCTCTTTTCAAATTCCTGCTCTAAGCTTTGAAACTGGGAGGAAAATTTCGCATTAACAAGTCATGAGATCAGCAAGAATTACTCCTTGGCGCTCTAAATTTATTGGCGAGCGTTTTCAAACGGTAGGTAAGCAATTTGATTCTTTTCGCTGCTCGAAATCTTTGTCTGTGAATCTTTTTTAGGATTACTAGCAATGTATATAGTCTGCTACAGGCATAATCCATGAATGATAAATGACAATATCAACTTGTTCCACATTAGTTTCTAAAAGTTTGAGAAGAAAAATGTAGCATCGCATGCATATGAATTTACCTTAAAGCATTCATAATGTCTTATGCAAATAGTACAATAAAATAATAAGATGTGTTTAATTATAAAAAACGAACATGCACTCACAAAACATCCCCTCCCCCTCCCCCATGAGCACCTCGAATCACATAATGATAATTCATAAAGTTTTATCTTGGAAGTTTTACTGACCCTTAAATGGTATTTCTTTTGTGTTTTTACTTATAATTCTCCTATCCTAGAGTTTTCAGTTATTTGTTTCCCGCAATGATGTAACCTAATTTTTAAATATTCCAATAAGATAGATTCGAAAAATATTTGATAATATTCAAGTAGGGCTTAATTTACTGTATGTTTCAAAAGTTGAGAAAAAATATTAGTATAGATTTCCAGGAAAGAGTATGACAAAAGGGATGACATAGTATTTTATTTGCGCAGTTTTCTTTCAGCTTGTGCTTGTCCTAAGCTTTTTTTGGCTACTCTGCCCAAGATAACTACGTTCTTACCTGGCACTAGAAGTCTCTCCCCCCTTGCTATTTATTCTTAAAATTAAATGTAAGAGTTTTTAGTTATTTCACTCTCTCTCTCTTTCTAAACATTTCAGATTTTTTTTCAACTTTCTAGCAACAAAACCGGCTATATAGGACATAACATCAGCAAGATACCTGTTTAAACTTTCAAAATTTACATGATTGGTACATTTTATTTAATAACAACGAAAAATGTCTTGAAAGAAAGGAAATGGAAAAGAACTTATTGAGGACACAGGTTTGCACTGTTGAAGATATGAATTTATTTGCTGAATATTTTTATGAAATTAAAGATAATGCAAACGCTCAGTTAAAATTGTTTATTTTGGTAACATGAAATGTTTTTAACCAAAACAGCGATAAATTTCTTTCTGTCTCTAGTTTTAGCTATAAAATCAATAAATTTGGAAATAAGAGATATTATTAAAGTATGTATATACTTAGAATGTTATTCGCAACTCCAGAGCTCGAATACGCTACCTTACGGTGATTAACAATACTAAAGGAAAAGGTAAAACATACCATTCCGCGTGTTTTCTTCGGGGTAAATTACACTGCTCGGCATTAAAAATACAACACCAAGAAGGAGTGGTCAGAAAGTGATGAAATTCGGAAAAAAAGACAGAGACAGCAAGGAATAATAAATGATCTTAATTTCAAAATGATAGGCAGAATACAGAGCAAGAACGGCGTCGGCTCAGTAGGATGTAGGACCACCGCGAACAGTGATACACGAAGAAACACGTCTAGGCATAGAGTCAATAAGGGTGCGGATGGTGCCCAGAGGGATGACTCTCCATTCCCTTTCAGCCATTTGCCACAGTTTGTCTTCTGAACAAGGCTGGGACAGAGTCTGCAAACGGCGTCCAATCACATCCCACACATGTTCGATTGGTGACCGGTCAGGAGAGTATCGTGGCCAGAGAAGCATCTGTGTGCCTTGGAGAGCATGTTGGCAGATGCAAGCACTGTGGTCGGGCGTTATCCTGCTGAAAAATTGCATTAGGTAGCCCTTGAAGGTAAGGGATTACCACCGGCCGCAGCACACTATCCAAGTATCGTTGGTATTTCACATCATTTACATAACTCAGTCATGTACGTCTACTCTAAAATTTGCATAAATTTCTGAACACTCTTTCTTGGTGTTGCGATTTCAATGTCGAGCAGTGTACAAGCTTCAGACAGTTTGTGTTGTAATGTAATTTTAGAAGAATAGAAAAGAAAGCTTCCCAAAAACACGATGAAAAATTACTGTCATTCACAAAGCGTCCAAGCAAGTTATAAATTACGGCATGTGTTTGTTTTACCTTTTTCATCCGCCATTAGACAGTGGCTGCAGCGCCTCCTATAGTTTATTGGAGTAGCCAATTAGCCTCCTGTTAATATCTATTGTTTATTAATCCTCTGACCGATTTTTTCTTACATCCAACTGCACTGCAATAAGAGACTATTTTATCTTAAAACGATAGTTCTCCTTCGTAGAAATACATCCTATTCTCCTCCGCGGAGCTTATCGGTCACGTGATTACAAAACCTGTTTCGTGCTGACCAGAGGCGGATGGGACCGGCCGGGCATTTGCCCAGTGGGCCGCCTCTGTTTGAGCCGCATTGAATTTTACAACTGAATGGCACAAAAAAAAATATTTTTTTCTTTTCTTTCTTTCTTTTTTTTTTTTTTAAATATTTATATATCTATGACAATATCATAATATTCCGGTACATTTCTCAACGACTTACAAGAAAATCGCTGCAAGAAAACTAATGGCTACAAATTGGAAAAAAAAAACGCTAGACTCATATTGTGAGTAATAAGATATTTTTCTGCATGTCGGTAAATTCATCGGCCCATAAGATAATTTTGTTGCATAACTGCCCAGGACCTTCAAAGGAACAGCTGCCTCTCGTGCGTAGGGGACAATGAACACGTCAAAGTAGGGTCGTCGCCTGGGAGGCTGAAGAACCGAGGTTGCCAATTTTAATTTAGTGATAAACAAAGGGGGAAAAACGTTCTCAGTGGTAAAAAATTGAAATATTAAAAAATAACTCTTGGAGTTCCAGCGACAAATGTATTTTTTTTATTTTAGAAGAAAATGCGACGGTTGAAAGTTAAGCAATTAAACCTTTGAATATATCAATTAGGAACATCTACGATCCTTCATTATAATTTACTTAACTGAAGGCCGTTGAAATGCATATTTGAACATTTTTTTAACGAAAAAAAGTATTCAGTACATAGTAAAAACACATGACAAACTTCAGCTGAATACAATAAGAAATGAATAGATAAATTATCGTAGATAATAATCAGTTTCGTAGGGGCCGTTGAAGAATGTTTTAAATAGAAAAAAGTTTAAATGCAGTAAGGGAGATTTAAAATATTGTAAGGAATAGTAACACCAGAGTTTAGCAGTAAATTACCGACCTTAAACCAGTTCTAAGGCCAGAACAACATGCAATTACCAGACAGCCTAGTTAACACATCCAGAGACTGCTGTTTGCTCTCGTTAGAACACATCAGTCTGGAACAGGTCCTGATTACCGCATAGGCCTACTAGGCCTGGGCCTGGGGCCCCCTCTTCCTAAGGGACCCCAAATTACTTAAAGGAATTATGCATAGCATTACAACTATACAAAAAATACACACATTTTTAAAATAATAGCCTTCAGGGAGCCTCCAAATTATTGTGGGCCTTAGGCCTCACTTTTAGTTAGTCGGGCCCTGGTCTGGAATAGCGAATAACCGAACTAACCTTCATTTACAAGCTTTGGCTTCAATTAGCGAGTTGTACCACACCATGCTGCGGACACTCGCTGGTGAGATAAATTTACTTTATCTACCAGTTAGTTGGCGCTCTCTGCTTTAATGAAATGACGTCGGCCTTCTACTCAGGTATTCACTATTCCAGGCTGATGAGTTCTAACAAGAACGAAAATGCAGTCTCTGGACGTGATCACCAGGCTGCCTGCTATACTATTGCATGTAGTTTGTATTACACCAGTAGTTCTATGTTTTTGAGTGTACAAAACGAAAATAAACCAAAACTTTATCCAGAGATTCTGGAGGAATGATATTTAAAGTAAAACAAAGTTGGGAAAAGAAGACCTACGTTGTCACTGAAAAGTACCACATCAGTCCAAAACGTTAAAAGATTATTTTAATGAATCCCAAACGCTTTAAATTCAAACAAGAACAAACATTAGGCTGGAAATTGAAAATTCCACTATGGAAAATCCAAACAACTATTTAACATTACCAAAGATTGCTTGAAAACTGCATTTTAAAAGTTAAATCTGAAGAATTTTCATTGGAGCGTCCTCAACATGCTCGCCAGCATCATTAAAGGTTGTTTTAAATTTTGTTTTATGGGCTTCAATTTCGGAAATTTTTTTGAGGAGATCTCCCGGAAACTCCTCCCCTTCACGTCATTGAAAGTCGACTAAAATAAAGTTTTTTAAACTTCAGTTTTGAAAAATTGTCGGTCTTCTTGACGTTATCAAGAAAGACAATCCTATTTTTAGATTTCAATTTCGAAAAATGTCCTGGGGAGTACCCCTGAACGTTTTCACTCTCTAACATTACCGAAGGTCATCTAGAATGCATTTTTAAGGCTCCAAATTAAAAACTTCCCAAGGGGGGGGCATCGGGTTTTTGCTCTCATTATTATTGTCGAAAATAGACTAAAACTGCGTTTTAAGAGGTTAGTGATCTAAAAATAGCACTTCTAAAGTATCTATTTCGAAAAATGGCAGGGAAAGCGCCCCCCCCCCCCCTCCATTCACCTTTAATTTGTGTAAAGACTCCGAATCTCTCCTTCCCTGACCACCACCAAAAACCGTTTAAAGCTGCAGTTTTGGTCCTACAACTTTGCAAAACTTCTCCGGGAGAGCCCCCGAACCTCTTCTCTCTCTAACACTTTACCACCCCTTCTCGCAGTGTTTCTAAATTTAGCTTACACATGCGCATTTACGACTCTAGTTCTGAAAATTTTATGGGGAATTCATCAATACCCCTCCCGCAAATATCGTAGAAGATCATTTTAAAATAGTCTAACAATGAGTTTTTGGAGCTATAACTTCGAAAATTTTCCGGTAGCCTCTGCATTCAAATCAGAACGAATGAGTATGTGCATTCGTATATGAAGTGACAAACTACCCAAATACTTATTGTATCCGTAAAAATGAGTTAGTGACGTTTCAAAACTCGTCTTATCCATATTTTACTAAATTTAACTTAAGCAAGGCTCTTGAAAGTTTTTGACAAGTTCTTAAAAGAGAGCACCCATTCACTTCAAAACAAATTATAAGTCATTGAAAACCGATTTCCAGAGTAAAACTGTCTATTCAGAGATTCAGACGCCGAAACGAAACTTGTCAACCCTAATCAACCAATATAAAATTACTTTTTTAAACGCACGTGACCTAGAGCACTAGACGTTAAAAAGACGTATTTTATTATTCCTGATAAACACTCGTTTTTACCTACTGATAGAATTTTCGGAAATATTAAGAGACAAATAAAACAGAAACCAATTTGGACTTCATTGGAGATTTTGGAACTGTCAAAAAAGTTGGTGAGACATTGTAAAGTGTCCATCGTGTCCTGCAAATCACCAATCTTTTTATTCCAGTATAAACTTTATAAGTACTTTTATAAACTTTCAGTTTAATGGTATAAACTTAACCATAATTTTACTAATTTCATTTAAAAACTAATTTTCGTTCATGTTTTTATTTTTTTATTTTTTAAATTGCTTAAAAATAATTATGTGCTTCATTAAAATATGTAGAATTAAATACCTGATCAATAGGTTTATGTCTTACTGCTATGATAAATAGTTATCAATTTTGGTGAAGAATTATATGAAAGTTTTTATTATGTTTGGTAGTTCATATTTTTTCCGCTTAACTTTATATTCAGACCTATCGAACTCTAGCATAGCAAAATACCCATCTCAGCGCATGTCGTGATCGGTAAAGTATAAAATGGTCAAAATTTGACGTATCAACTTTTGGCAAATAACCAGACGAGTTTGTTTCGGTTATTTTACCATTTTAACAGAAACGAAACTCGTCTAATCTAAGGTGCCGTAACAAAACTTGCTATTTTCAAACTTAAACTGCCTTTTCTGATAAAATATATGTTGCAAATTTATTAATCTATTTATTAAATAATTTTTAGCTTAAATTTAATTTGAAATAACAATTATTTTATAAAATTACAAGGTCCATTCCAAAAGTAATGCAATTATTTTTTTAAGTAATTTATTGAACAGATTTGCACAAACACTTAAAATTCTTCAAAGTTATGTCCTTGGGTCTCTACACATTTTTTGCAGTGTCTCTACCGTAACTGATAAGCGCCCTGAAAGGCGTTTTTGGGAACCTCTCCCAAGGTCTTCGTCACGGGTGATTGGATCTCTTCTATGGATGAAATACGGGTTCCTTCAGGTTTGCCTTAATCCGAGGGAACAAAAAGAAGTCTGCCGGGGCGACGTCAGGACTATAGGAGGGTCAAGACAGCGTTTTCACCTGATGTTTAGCCAGGAACTCGCGGACTCGCAGCGCGTTGTGGCAAGGCGCTTTGGCACGAACCTTCCTCATCGCTAAATCTTGAGTAACAGTGCGAAACACAGCAGTAGACGACATGTTCAGTTCATAGGCAACTCTCATGGTGGTCAATCAACGGTCAAAGTCCAACAATTGACGAACACAAGCCACATTGTTATCGGTTTTGCTGGTTGACGGCCGCCCAGAGCGTTGTTCGTCTTGAACCTTTTCCCGACCCTCTTTACAGGTCTTCAACCACCTCAAAACTTGTCAGTAGAACAGAGAAGAGTCCCCGTAAGCCTCACCAATCGATTTGTTAGTCTCCTCAAGAGATTTTGTTGGTTTAGCAACAAAACTCAATCGCGTTGCATTTCTTCCGTGACACGGTCGGCGCGCGAGGTTAACATTAACTGACGTCCTGCTACTTCCACAGCTCGGAAAACACTGAAATCGGTTTTCCGGAAAAACTTAAGTTCCCTCCTACCTAACCCAAGTAGTTAGATTGCACTCCGACCAATAAAAGCGCAAGCGGCCCGGGAAGTTCAATGGCATTATTTTCGGAATAGACCTTGTATATTAACAAAAAAGTAAAAAATCCGTGTTTTTTTTTTTTTTTTATTGCTGTAAAATTCGTTAAAATGGATAAGACTAGTTTTGAAACGTCACTAATTAAATAATCATTAAAAAAAATGAATGTTAACGCTCTCATATTAAAATGTTTAACAGTTTGTTTATGCAAATGTTTCAATGGAAATTTTATATTCATAAAGAAAGCCGCAAATCAAAAATCAAGTTTGGAATTTCATGGCGTTAGTAATAGTTTGTCAAAAAATAATTACAACTTTTTAATGTTTTAATTTTATAAACAATATAAATAGAAAATATTACAAAATAAATAAACATACTTAACATCTAAATAAACATCAGTTACTTTCCACGTAGCATCCACTATATTGACACACCTACAGCAGAAAAAAAAGGAGAATTTCACTCTTTGTGAAGGATAAATCTTTCGGGTATGTGCACGAAATAGAAAAATTTATGGCGCTTGTTAATTCGCTTTTTTTCCAATTTGAAAGAACGGATATGTACATATTTAGCATAAAAATTTATATTTCATAAACTATTACACTTAGCACTATAAATGATACATTCAAATAAAATAAACTGTCCAAGTTTATTTCACTCTCAAATGTTCGATGTGGGTGCCTTTTGTAACTCGACACACATCTAACTTACGTTTTGGTAACTTTTCGAATCAGTCGAACCGTGGCCACGGTCGAACTCGCTTAAAACGAGCGCGAACGGACCACGATATTTGTTCGTTATTAACGAGTGCCCGTAAAAAACGGGTTCGTGAAAAAAAAATCATAGTCATTTTTATATTTCTGTACAGTACCGAAGAAGTTGGTTATTTGCTTTGAACCGTCTTATTTTTTTTGTTGTTTTCGAGGAACGTGTAGCCCGAAAAACATTGTAATTTGCGTCTGTGACTTCAAAATAGTTTGAAGTTTTTCTGCACTTTAGAAGACATTGAGTATGTCGAGGATTGCTATTCTCAGGAATTATGTCTTATTTATAACTTTTGGCCGAATTCAAAATGTTCATAAAATTTTCTAGAAATAGGATTATATTTTCGGAGGTGGAAATCAGCAGAAATGTTATGAAATGTAAAAACTTTCCTCGCTTTAAGCGGGGTTTGCTCGTTTAAAGCGAGTTATGTTCCCATAGACTTAACATTGTACCAACCAAATCTATTTGATTTTCTCACTAAATCTGAGTTCTCGTTAAATCAGGGCTCGTTATAAGCGAGTTCGACTGTACTTAAAAAATCCAAAGTATTACATTTGTAACCTTCATAGTTTGTCTCGAGTCCTGTTTTTTAGTGCTCACTGAAGAAAGGAACCTGATTATATGCGGCATGTGTGGGAAAACTGGATTAAACGGATATTTATTCAAAAATAATAAACTATTTACAAAGAAATAACAAATTTTAATTTGTGCTACCTGTGAATTTTAAACACTGAAATTTGAAATTGCCCACGGGGTACGGAGGTAACCTCTATGGAATATATCCTTTACTTGATTGAAATTTCAAAGGATAGTAACATGCAACACCGTCTTCTTTACCACAGCATAAGCGAAGCTCAAGTCAGTCATTTTATCCTGCGATATTATTGTAAAATTTTATTTTGCTCGTGGAAAAAGTTTTCAATCCTCGAGAGAACTTGTAACCCTTATTTTCCAACAAAATATCAGTAATGATAGTACTGTTTGTACTGCTTAAAGGACTGTTCACTTAACGGCCGTTCGTCCCTTCCATCCCGATTTTTTCCACCCGAAACAGGTTTTCTTTGCAGGTTGCCATGGCAGCAAGACATCTTGGACGGGACCGGTTTCGATCAGAAGAACCTTGATATCTGACGGCCGTCAAAAGTATGCCAGCATTTCATTGGTTTCCGCCAAGCAGCGCGCTCCTCTGTCTGGTGGGTGATTTCAACCACGTGATTGATGTGCGGCGACCGTATGTGAATGCTACTCTGTTTTCGTCGGCAGTCCGTCACGTCAAAAAACGGGATGGACGGGTTGGTAGGCCGATAAGGGAACTGCCCTAAAGTTAGAAAAAAAAATACATACCCCAGTCTTGCTATCAGGATACACACAAGGCTCTCCGTCTTGTTTGAATCCATAGAAAGCTGTCCTTCTATTTCCGTCAGTTTTACAGACGTAGAAGCATAATCTCTACAAAAAAAAAAAAAGCGGTGTAATGGGATTCAGTGATGTATTTAGGATATGGAAAGAAACAGCAATAATAAAGAGTACAAAAACATATACAGTGCGCCTCATGATTGTTGGCACTTGTTCTCGTACGAGCTCACTTCAAAATCAGTTGGAAGCAAGAGAAGCATATGGTTCAAGCGTTGGTGAAACAAGGTTACTTTTTTTTTTTTTTAATGAACCGTCGCTGTATTTTGGCAAACATAAATAACATTCAATTGCGATCTGGCGTCAACTTTCCGATAAGGTACACATTGTGGAAGTCGCGGTTCGCTTCTCGGGTTACTGCCGTAACAACCGAGAAGGCTGAGCATCACTCGTCGCGGTACTTAATCGTCAAATTAATGTACCAAAAAGAAATAAATTTAAATTATATTTACTCAAAGTCAGCATGCGTGGAAAATAGCGGATCAGAAACTGAATGAAATACTGAATTGGTATAGAAAAATCAGTTTTTATACAAAGTTAAGTTTTAGTTACTTTTTCAAATCAATTAATGTATCTCAAATAATAAATACAAAACTATTAACTGGAATATTCAACCATTTGCATCAATATTTTTCTTTGGAAAGTACTGATACTTAAACAGAACTAGATCAGCTCAATAGTTCATGCGTTTCATTCGAGGTTTATTTTTCATTCCTAAAACATTTACAAAATGAAACAAACTGTTTTAAAATTGCAATTTTAACACTGTTTAAAATTAGATGTATACGTTTGAAAAATGGAAATGTCTACAATACTAACGTGAACATGTTTACCTTAAGTAACAAAGTTTTTATTTACATTCCACGTTCGTCTTTCTTGCTTCAAATGACTTAATAATATTAAGTTTAATAACAAAATGTAAAAACTCTGAGAACATTTTTATAGAAGATGTATGACAATACAAATGTATTCCGTTTTCTGATCAAGCTAACATAAACATATTGAATACAATCCTTTTACATCAAAAAATGTTCTTAAAAGAGTGTTCAAACAAAGTATGATGTGGATTGCAAAATAAAAATATTCACTTAATTGCAAGAAATAGCTCAGAATCATTAATGATCAGAATCATTAATCAAAATCATATCAATGAAAAACCCAATTATTTTTTGAGTCGGGAATTTCATTTCACAGCCGCGCTTTAGAAGTGAACTATGCTTTAAAAATTAAGTTTTACTGTTGAGGTGCATAAAGGTCATCCGTACATTTTATTTATGGTTGTTGGTGTTTTTTTCTTTTCAGTTTTCTCCAAAACAAACACCTAATTTCCATTTTTTGTTTTGTTTTGAATTACGTTACTAAACAAAATTTATTGCCATATTTATCTCGACAAAAATTTGACAAAAATAACATAAATATATTTTAAGATAACTCTGTTGCATACTTGCTTCTAGCTTAAATTTACCGAGAAATAATTAAAATGATAAAGATGATAAAAATGAAAGCCAGAAGTAAAGTTTTAGTGCAAATTTAGTTGCAAATATTTTAATAGGCTAAAAGTTATAGAAATATTTATAAAAATGTATTCAAAGACTTACTTCTTTATAAACTCCATTCATAACACTACATAAAGATTTCGGCGTTTGTTCGTCTTTGTTTGGATGTGATTTTCTGAAATGATTTGCAGTTGCAGATGAATCAGATGAGTGTGAAGATGTCTCAGGCGTCACTGTGGTAGTTTCTTGCAATTGTTCCCAAGTGAATGAAAGTAATGTTGAAGTAATTGTGGGAACAATTTGATCTGTAACGTCATATTCTTCAGTCATATTGATTTGAGTTCTCTGTGCAATGTTTGAAGTTGGTGTAGATACCTCCGTAAAATCAGTTTCCGTTTGGTAATCTATATCAGTTATTTGATTAGAATTTTGAAAAGGAAGTTGATCTGTAGTACCTACATAGCTCGCTGATTCCGAGTTTATTTGACCTAATTCTTCTCGCTCGATTTTAGTACTTAAACTAGGCACTGAAGTTGGAAACATTTCTGATGAAATGTCACTATTAATTATTTCGAATGGAACTGTTACAGTTTCTAAAGAATCATAAGCATTTGTTAATACTGCAAAAATGTCCGTGTTGTTTGCAACCTGGTCAAATGAAAGATCAGCTTTTTCCTGTTTTGTTTCGTTATTAATATTTCCTACTATAGTAACTGAAGAATTTTCCTCATAGATTTCCTCAAATGTAGATGCTGTGTCTATAACTATAGGAGGAACTATTGTATGCTGTGAAAAAACATGCTCATCTATCAACTGTGTTGTACCAACTTCAAGCTCTATATCTGCCGCGGAATATGCATCTAATGATGAAGTTTTCGAAGCAGTTGAAGATGTTTCCTCATACACAGGTTGAAATGCTGCTGTTTGAACTTCTACAGCCTCGCTGGAGTCGGTAGTCGTGGTGGTTTCAAAAGGTATACCTATCGTTTGAGTTATTTCTTCCGGTAGGGTAGTCAAAATAGAATTTGAAGTCGTACCCACCTTTCGGGATTCAGAAGGAAAAGTTAGTTTTGTGGTAGGAATCTCAGAAAAAGTTTCTTCATCAAAAGCTGTGATAGCTTGTGCAGCACTGATTGTTGCAAATGTACTTATTGGCGTTTCCGAAGATTTTTCTTCAGCTGCAATTGGAAATGTGAACGTTTTTAAAGATTCCTGGTCATATATGCTCGTTTTTATTCTCATGTTTCCATCTCTTGATTCAGTTATTACTTCTGGTATTGTAGTCGCAGAAATATTTAAAGTAGTTTCTGTGGTTTCAGATTCCAAAGGAAGTTTGACACTAGTTATGATGCTCTTGGAATTTTCTGCATTGATTACCGTTGAAGGAATTGTTGCAGACTGAATAAAACCTTGATGGTCTGTAATTTGTGCAGCGTTAATTTCCAGTTTTCCGGTTTCAATTTCGGTAGCTATTTCTAAAAGTGTTGGCGGAACGTCAGAAACAGTTTGTTCGGCGAATACATCAAATCGCTCTGTTGTTAATTCAGTAGATTCATGGTGGCTACCTTCAGTCAAGATTTCAAACTGTTTATCTTTAATTTGTGAAGTTCTTTCTGTTACATCTGTTGCATGAATTTCAGAAGTTTCTTCATTGATAAATGTGGTAGATACAGTTGCAGATTGCCCAGAATCGCGATTTTCTACATTTTGAACCAAACTTACTTTCTTTTCAGCTCTATCGACTTCATCAATTACTTTGATTGGCTGAATCGTATGAACTCCTGAAGAGAACTCATCAGAAGCAGTTACAAAGAATAGCGCTTTCGCTTCATTAGTATCACTGTAATCAGTAGCTGTCATAGGTTCGAAATTTGTATGTTTCGTTTCACTAATGAGCTCTGTTGAAGTTGCCATCAAAATGTCTGAATTTATTTCACTAGTGAAATGTTTAGGAAGAGGCGATACTCTTTTTGCGGAGTCATTTGAATAAATAATATCTGAAGTAAAATATGATAGTTTTTCATTTTTAATTTCAGTAGTAATTTCGGGATGTGATGGTGTTAAGATTTCAGAAGTAGTTTCTGGGAGAAAAGATTCATCGGTAGTCTCTGCTGTTTCTGAAAATGTTTCGTACTCTATTATAACCTTCGATGTCTTATTGCCATTTTCCTCGGTTACTGTTTGGACGAGGTGTGTATGATAATCTAAAAATTCTGATTCAGAATCATGATTTTCAGAAGTACTTTTAAAGTTCTCCTCATAATCTAGATCCGGTTTGGAAGTCACTCTTTCAAAATTTTCCACTTTCATATCAGTATATTTCTGTGAATGTGATTTCTCGATACTAATTACAGAAATGTCTTTAGCAGTAATGTCTGGAGAAACTGTTATACTTTCCGTAGTGTAGCGATAGTCTAAAGGCATCTCTTGTAATTTTTCATTTATTGCTTCGTCAATCAAATCGGAAGTCAAACTGATAGGATTTTCTGAAAATGATTTTGAATGTTCTTTATCTGAATAAATTGATGTTGTTTTAGACATACTAGCAACAGCGTTTTCCGATTCTTTTTCCGAAATTTCAGTTGCTGATTCCAATAGTGTAGTATCGATAACATCAGCAAAGGTTTCCGCCGTAATATTCGTAATGGGCTCTGTTTCGGTTTTCGAAAAATCAGGATAATTTACAGTTTCTGAGGAATCAGTTTTCTGTTCTTCAACCCCAAATTCTGCACTTGTATGTAAAGCTGAAATAGGAGGCATATCAGAAGCAGTTTCATTGAAACTCGTTTCAAGGTTAATATATGCTTTATTTTCAGTATGATCTGCACCTCCCATGGTTTCAGAATAGTCCTCTTCTCCATCTTTTGTAATTAATAGAGGTTGATCAGACACAGTAGTTGAAACATTTTCTGCTGCAGTGGTTCCCGAAAAGTTGATTTGTGTTCCTATTGCAGCATGATGATCTGCCGTTTGTGTTGTCTCCGTCAGTACTTTTAGGCTGAAACCATCAGTTTGGTTAATAAAAGTTTTTGGAACAGACACAGGAGTCTCAAAAGACTTTTCTTCAATCGATTCTTCCAAGACGGATTGCTCTGTTGTAGAAATGTAAGGGGATTCTGTTTTCATGGCTTTAAAAATTTCATCTTTTTCATTCACTGTAATCGTGAAAAGCTCCGGAGGAACTGCGGTAGTTTCTATAGATTCATCAAAATTAGTAGGTCCTGAATTTATAAAAGTGAACTTTTTAAACTCCATATCAGTATTTTTCTCGGGCAAAGGAAACTCCGACGACGTTTCGTTGGAAGAAAGGTAAGAATTTCCAGTTTTTCTAGAAGATTCTAGGATTCTATTATCGTTTGTAGTGCGAAGATTATCATTTTTTTCTATTATTTCAGTCAGAAAATTGAGAGAGGATGTGATTGACATTTCAGTCGAAGTGTCTTCCGTGAAAGAATCCAATAATTGTTTGTCTGTTTCTTTTGATTCATGGTAATCTGCATTTAGTGTAGTTGCCCAAGAAAAGTCTGCTCTTTTTTTGTCATCTACTATTTTTATCATTGGGGAGAAGCTTTGAGTTACTGTCATAGGATTTGTTTCTAAAATATCTGAAAAGGTTTTATAAGAAAAAATGGGTGGTTCTGAGTTATAATTGTGCTTTGGGCTATCACTCGTATACATTTCAGTGGCATTTAAATCGAATATGTCCGTTGTTTCTACTGTGGTTTCGGCATCAATGTTAGTATTAAAGAAACTTTCATTAGTTCTGGAAGACAAAGAGAGATCTGGAAAGGTTTCTTTGTAAGAAGATTCAAAATAAGGTTCCATCATTTCGGTGAAAGCTTGGTAATAAATATCGCTTGTACTCTGAGGTTCGATATTGTGGTCTTCTACTTTATTTACTGTATCGAGCAACTCAGTCCCTGATAACTCTACTTCGGTTTCCTCAGTAAAAGAATCAAACAAAGATGATCCTGTTTCTCCCATCTGAAGATAATCCGCTGCTTTTGTGACTGCTGTTGAGAAGTCTTTATTTTCATCTTCAGTAGTTGGTTTTGTTGCAAGAGCAGCAGTTTCCGTAGCTGTTGCAATATTTTTATCTGGTATAGTTGAAAATGTTTCGAAGATATTCGAAATGGAAGTATCAAAATACTTTGAGGTTTCATTTTCATATATTTCAGTTATATTTAACTCAACTAATTCTATTTTTTCGGCGGAAATTTCTTTCCCAAAATTGTTTCCATTTAATGTGTCTTCAGTAATTGTTGAAGTGAAAGGGACCTTTGGAAAGACGCCTTTAAAAGAAGTTTCTTCAAGTTCAGTGTAATTCTGAGAATCAATATTCCCTGTAGTCAAAAATTCAACATTTTCTTCTGGCATTTCACTAACTAAATTTAATGACTTAGTCACCGGTGTTTCTGAAGAAGTATCTCTGGCAAAAGAATCAAATGAACTTGAAACTTTTTCTTCATAACCATGGTAAATTGAGTCTTCCGGTAATGTTATTGAGATATCATCATTTTCAATTTCAGTATTGTCTTTTGTCATTGGAGTGATGGCTTGGAAACTCCGAGTTGCATTTGTTTCCGAAGAGATAGAACTATTTCCATGCGTGTTTAAATCAGTGTTGACAATGTTCTTAACCAGTACAGTTTCATTTCTCTCCGTTGCATTTATTTGAAGTAATTCTTGTTCTGTGGTTTCGCCATTTATCTTATGTGTAGGTGAAAAATCCTCATCCATTGATGAAGTTACTTCTGCTGTCTTCATCGAGTTTAGAGCAATATGGTTTACTGAAAGTGTGTCAAAATATGATGAAGGTTGTTCATATTCTGACACTGTACCTGTAAAATATTCTGATTTATTATCAACAACATAAGTTTCATTTTCTTTTAAGGTGATTCCTTCAGTTGAAGTAAGAAGTTGAATTACTTTTGAATTTGCAGAATTTTCAGTAGTTGAAGTGTCTACCGTGAAATATTTCCCATTAAGATTTTGTGATTGTACTGTATCTTGCTCATAAATCGCATCAACATCGCTGCTAATAGTGGATCCTAAGGAAATTTCATATTTATTAAAATCCGATGCAGTTATTATCCCCGCTTCCGGGAAATACAGTTCTTTGGAGAAGTTATTAGCAATTTCCATTTCATTTGGTTTTTTTTCATCTCCTTCTTGTTCTAATGTCGTAAAATCATCCCGTGTTTTGAAATCAGTGTTCAAAATCAATGTTTCTGAACGATCTGTTTGAATTTCTAGCTCGAGTGGCTTGGCGGTAGTTATTTCCAGAGCTTCATCACTGAAAGTAAAGTCTGATATAACATAATCTTTACTTTTCGTATGTGTTTCAAGAAAAGTTTGGTCAGTTTCTGGTGTTTTTATGAAAGGAGTATTTGTTGTATTTGAAGGAAATAGATGCTCGTTAACTTCTGTTGTTGCGAAATCTTCATTCCCAAGTTCAGTATATGAATTTTCAGTAGGAAAGCTGGTTTGATTTTCACTCTTAAATAAATATGCTTCTGTAGCTGTATATTTGTAAGTACTTGATTCCGTATTCTTTAAGAGAGCATTCAAATCTTCAGTGTGTTTTGTATCCAGCAACGGTTTCTCTGTAAACACTACTTGGTTGGACGATACCATATTCATTGCTATTTCTGTTATGTTACTCTCCGCTTCTGTTTCCCTTATTCCAGAATCTGATTTTTGGGGCT
Organism: Uloborus diversus; assembly: GCF_026930045.1. NCBI lineage: Eukaryota > Metazoa > Arthropoda > Arachnida > Araneae > Uloboridae > Uloborus > Uloborus diversus. Next base: position 31,250,713 of record NC_072740.1, on the reverse strand, counting down.
CTGATAATTTAGGGATTACATTAGAAATTGAAGAATAAGTCGTTTCAGTGTCCTTTGCATATGAATAATTGGTCTGATAAGATGAGTGTGTAAGCGTCATTGAATCTGAAGTTACTTCGTCCAGAATAGGGTATATGCTTATATTTTTCTCCTCAAAATCTTTAAGGATTGCCAGAGTAGTTTCCATATTATCTTGATAGACAGCAGTAAAGGTTGCATTGTTTTCTTCAACTGTTATATTATCAATAGTTTCACTTATTTCGCTTTCTTGTCCCCCTGTTGTTAATGCATTATCTGAGAAAATATCTTGCTTAAATGTTTTTGCTGTTCTTTCACCTATCTCGTCTTCAAGAATAAATTCTGTTTCATTAGCTTGTGCCATGAAATCCAATTCTTGATCTCTGATCGTAGAAGATTCTGTTGTTGCTTTTGGAAAATAATCATTGCTTTTTGACTGCTTAAAAGTAATTAAGTCTTCCAAATTAATACTTACGCCATCTTGAAAGAGTTTCTGATCAGTAAATACATCGGATGTTATTCCCATATTATCTTTTAATATCATACCTTCTGCATTTATTTCAGTAGTTGTAGGAGCAAAGGTAGTTTCGGTTGAGGTTTGATAAGAAATGTGAGTAACAGCAGATGAATTTTCTATTAATTCAATATTTTCTGTGCTAATTTTTTCCTCTAGGCTCTCGGTAGAAACTGCAACAATATCTTGTAATTCTTCAGAACTACTTTTGCCGGTTAGGTGAGAAATTGTTTCATCACCAGCACTAGCTGTAGTTTCTTCTTTAAACAATGCTTTCGTATCTGTACTTACTGTAATGTTTTCTTCAAAAATTGGGTTATCATCATTTGGAAAAGAAGTATCCTGAAATGTTTCGTAGTTATTTGCTTTTGTAGAAGCTTCCAAAGCATATGTCACGTTCCCCTCGTTTTGGATGCTCATTTCTGTATCTGTCGATGATTCATTTTTTAAATTCATAGAAGAAACTATAGCCGTATCATGTGAAATTTCATGAATTGTTTCGTGAGTCAGATGTGACACTGTCTTATCGTCTGCACTAACTGTAGTTTCTTCGGCAAACAATGATTGTTCCTCATTGGAAAAAGTCATCTCATGGAAAGTTTCGTACTTACTCATTTCAGAATCTAATGAAGGCTCGTTTTCTAAACTCATCGTAGAAGTGGTGGCTATAGGATGTGAGATTTCAAAACTAGTTTTGCCAATTAAATGTGACATTGTCTGATCCGCTGGAATAACTTCTGTAAACAATGATTGTTCATCGTTTTTAATAGTCATCTCATGGAAAGTGTCGTAGTTACTCATTTCGGCATGAACTGAAGACTCTTTTTCTGAATTTGAGGTGGAAATAGTAGCCTTATTACGCAACATTTCATTACGAGTTTTTTCAGTTAGTTGTGATATCACCTTATCTGCACTGAATGTAGTATCATCTCTAAAGAAGAGTTGCTCCTCAGTTGGAAAAGATATCTCTTGGAAACTTTCGTAACTACTTAATTTTGTAGGAAGTAAAGAAGCACGTGTAACGTTATTTTCTTCGCTCTGGACATTGATTCCTATACCTATTGAGGACTCGTTGTTTAAACTAGCATCCATATCATGCATGATTTCATAACTAGTTTCATGGGTTAGATGTGACACTGTCTGATCCTTTAGAGAAACTGTACTTTCTTTTTCAAAGACTGATTGTTCGTTATTTGAAGAAAATGTGTCACGAATAGTTTCGTTCGCGTTTATTGTATTCATATCATATAAGGTTCCATTACTAGTTTTGTCAGTTAAATGTGACATTGTCTGATCACTAGGAAGAACTGTAGTTTTTTCAGAAAACAATGATTGTTCAGAATTTGGAAAAGTCATCTCGTGATTAGTTTCGTAGTCACTCATTTCGGCATAAACTAAGGTCTTGTTTTCTGAACTTGTCGTAGAAATATTAGTCTTATTGCGCATCATTTCGTAACTAGTTTTGTCAGTTAAATGTGACGTCATCTTATCTGCACTGACTGTAGTTTCTTCTGCAAAGAAGTGTTGCTCCTCATTTGGAAAAGATGTCTCTTGAAGAGTTTCATTACTGCTTAACGTTGTAAGAGTTTCGAAAGCTAGTGTAACATTATTCTCTTCGCTTTGGACACTGATTTCTGTACCTAATGAGGATTCGTTGTTTAAAGTGACAGACGTATCATTTATGATTTTATAACTAGTTTTGCTGGTTAGATGTGGTATTGTCTCATCCTCTAGAGAAACTGTAGTTTCTACTTCAAAAACTAGTTGCTCATCATTTGGAGAAAACGTGTCACGAATAGTTTCGTAATTATTTGATTTGATGGAAGTTTGAAAATCACGTGTAGCGTTCTTTTCTATTTCAACACTTTTTTCCGTATCTAATGAGGACTCGTTTTCTGAACTAACCGTAGTTATATTTTTCATAAACTGTAAGGTTACATTACTAGTTTTGTCAGTTAAATGTGATTTTGTCTGATCACTGGGAAGAACTGTAGTTTCTTCCGAAAACAATGACTGTTCAGAATTTGGAAAAGTCATCTCATGATTAGTTTCGTAGTCACTCATTTTGGTATAAACTAAGGTCTCGTTTTCTGAACTTGTCGTAGAAATGTTAGCCTCATTGCGCAACATTTCATAACTAGTTTTGCCAGTTAAATGTGACGTCATCTTATCTGCACTGACTGTAGTTTCTTCTGCAAAGAAGAGTTGCTCCTCATTTGGAAAAGATGTCTCTTGTAAAGTTTCATGATTGCTTAACGTTGTAGGATTTTCAAAATCTAGTGTAACATTATTCTCTTCGATTTGGACATTGGTTTCTATACCTAATGAGGACTCGTTGTTTAAGGTGACAGACGTATCATTTATGATTTCAAAACTAGTTTTGCTGGTTAGATGTGGTATTGTCTGATCTCCTAGAGAAACTGTAGTTGCTACTTCAAAAACTAGTTGCTCATCATTCGGAGAAAACGTGTCATGAATAAATTTGTAATTATTTGATTTTGTGGAAGTTTGAAAATCATGTGTAGCGTTCTCTTCTATTTTGATACTTTTTTCCGTATCTAATGAGGTCTCGTTTTCTGAACTAACCGTAGTTATTGTATTCATATCATATAAGGTTACATTACTAGTTTTGTCACTTAAATGTGACGTTGTTTGATCACTGGGAAGAACTGTAGTTTCTTCCGAAAACAATGTTTGTTCCGAATTTGGAAAAGTCATCTCATGATTAGTTTCGTAGTCACTCATTTTGGTATAAACTAAGGTCTCGTTTTCTGAACTTGTCGTAGAAATATTAGTCTTATTGCGCATCATTTCGTAACTAGTTTTGTCAGTTAAATGTGACGTCATCTTATCTGCACTGACTGTAGTTTCTTCTGCAAAGAAGAGTTGCTCCTCATTTGGAAAAGATGTCTCTTGTAAAGTTTCATGATTGCTTAACGTTGTAGGATTTTCAAAATCTAGTGTAACATTATTCTCTTCGATTTGGACATTGGTTTCTATACCTAATGAGGACTCGTTGTTTAAGGTGACAGACGTATCATTTATGATTTCAAAACTAGTTTTGCTGGTTAGATGTGGTATTGTCTGATCTCCTAGAGAAACTGTAGTTGCTACTTCAAAAACTAGTTGCTCATCATTCGGAGAAAACGTGTCATGAATAAATTTGTAATTATTTGATTTTGTGGAAGTTTGAAAATCATGTGTAGCGTTCTCTTCTATTTTGATACTTTTTTCCGTATCTAATGAGGTCTCGTTTTCTGAACTAACCGTAGTTATTGTATTCATATCATATAAGGTTACATTACTAGTTTTGTCACTTAAATGTGACGTTGTTTGATCACTGGGAAGAACTGTAGTTTCTTCCGAAAACAATGTTTGTTCCGAATTTGGAAAAGTCATCTCATGATTAGTTTCGTAGTCACTCATTTTGGTATAAACTAAGGTCTCGTTTTCTGAACTTGTCGTAGAAATATTAGTCTTATTGCGCATCATTTCGTAACTAGTTTTGTCAGTTAAATGTGACGTCATCTTATCTGCACTGACTGTAGTTTCTTCTGCAAAGAAGAGTTGCTCCTCATTTGGAAAAGATGTCTCTTGTAAAGTTTCATGATTGCTTAACGTTGTAGGATTTTCAAAATCTAGTGTAACATTATTCTCTTCGATTTGGACATTGGTTTCTATACCTAATGAGGACTCGTTGTTTAAGGTGACAGACGTATCATTTATGATTTCAGAACTAGTTTTGCTGGTTAGATGTGGTATTGTCTGATCTCCTAGAGAAACTGTAGTTGCTACTTCAAAAACTAGTTGCTCATCATTCGGAGAAAACGTGTCATGAATAAATTTGTAATTATTTGATTTTGTGGAAGTTTGAAAATCATGTGTAGCGTTCTCTTCTATTTTGATACTTTTTTCCGTATCTAATGAGGTCTCGTTTTCTGAACTAACCGTAGTTATTGTATTCATATCATATAAGGTTACATTACTAGTTTTGTCACTTAAATGTGACGTTGTTTGATCACTGGGAAGAACTGTAGTTTCTTCCGAAAACAATGTTTGTTCCGAATTTGGAAAAGTCATCTCATGATTAGTTTCGTAGTCACTCATTTCGGTATAAACTAAGGTCTTGTTTTCTGAACTTGTCGTAGAAATATTAGTCTTATTGCGCATCATTTCGTAACTAGTTTTGTCAGTTAAATGTGACGTCATCTTATTTGCACTGACTGTAGTTTCTTCTGCGACGAAGTGTTGCTCCTCATTTGGAAAAGATGTCTCTTGAAGAGTTTCATGATTGCTTAACGTTGTAGGAGTTTCGAAAGCTAGTGTAACATTATTCTCTTTGCTTTGGACACTGATTTCTATACCTAATGAGGATTCGTTGTTTAAAGTGACAGACGTATCATTTATGATTTCATAACTAGTTTTGCTGGTTAGATGTGGTATTGTCTGATCTCCTAGAGAAACTGTAGTTGCTACTTCAAAAACTAGTTGCTCATCATTTGGAGAAAACGTGTCACGAATAGTTTCGTAATTATTTGATTTGATGGAAGTTTGAAAATCACGTGTAGCGTTCTTTTCTATTTCAACACTTTTTTCCGTATCTAATGAGGACTCGTTTTCTGAACTAACCGTATTTATATTTTTCATATACTGTAAGGTTACATTACTAGTTTTGTCAGTTAAATGTGATTTTGTCTGATCACTGGGAAGAACTGTAGTTTCTTCCGAAAACAATGACTGTTCAGAATTTGGAAAATTCATCTCATGATTAGTTTCGTAGTCCCTCAATTCGGCATGAACTGAGGTCTCGTTTTCTGAACTTGTCGTAGAAATGTTAGCCTCATTGCGCAACATTTCATAACTAGTTTTGCCAGTTAAATGTGACGTCATCTTATCTGCACTGACTGTAGTTTCTTCTGCAAAGAAGAGTTGCTCCTCATTTGGAAAAGATGTCTCTTGTAAAGTTTCATGATTGCTTAACGTTGTAGGATTTTCAAAATCTAGTGTAACATTATTCTCTTCGATTTGGACATTGGTTTCTATACCTAATGAGGACTCGTTGTTTAAAGTGACAGACGTATCATTTATGATTTCATAACTAGTTTTGCTGGTTAGATGTGGTACTGTCTGATCCCCAAGAGAAACTGTAGTCTCTTCTTCAAAGACTGGTTGGTCATTATTTCGAGAAAACGTGTCATGAAAAGTTTCGTAATTACTTAATTCTGTAGAAGTTTTAAAATCATAGGTAGCTTTCTCCTCTATTCCGATACTTGTTTCCGTAACTAATGAGGAGTCGTCTTCGAGACTAACAGTAGTTATTGTATTTATATCATGTAAGGTTCCATTACTAGTTTCGTGAGTTAGATACCACACTGTCTTATCACCTGCAGAAACTGTTGTTGTTTCAGTAAAGAACTGTTGCTTATCATTCGAAAAATCCGTCTCATGAAAAGCTTCATAATCACTCGGTTTTGTAGAATTTTCAAAATCATAGGTACCGTTCACCTCGGTTTGCATAGTCATTTCAGAGTTTAATAAAGGTTTTTTTCTGAGAGAAGTTTCTTGTTCGTCCCAAAACTTTTCATAAACTGTAGTTTCGTCGTTTTTCTCTTCAGCCTGAAAATAATCGGGAAAAAGTTCTTTTTCAAGCATCGTTGACAACGTGGCTATGCTTGGAATATCTAAAGAGCTAACGTTGCTACTTGTTGCTTCTGGAATAAGCATTTCTTTATGACTACTTTCGTTATTTTTAGTTTTCTCTGCTTCTTCACTGAACGCTAAATCTCTCATCTGCTTCGTTGTTAAAAGCGGCAACTTCACTGCATGTAAAAGACTGCTGTCGTTTTTTGAGTTTATTGCAATATTGAATTCACTATCACCTGCTTGCATTTCCGCATGTAAAAAGTTTTCATGGTCCGCTAAATATACATTGGATTTTTGGATTAAAGAACTGGAAATATTTTTTTTCTCCGCTGCAGTATCTGCTTCTTCATTTAAATATGATACTGGTGTCGGACCCTTAAATGCTTCAAAGCCATCATTTTCATTCCACGTCGTTTCATTATAAAACGAGTCGATGGCAGTCTGTGTTACTAACGAAATTTCTTTCCTGTCAAATGCAGGACTAAAATTCCTATCAATAGTTGATTCAGTTATTTTCGTCGAAGTAATAAACTCTTCACCTTCATTTAAATTTAAAACTTCAATTTCACTATCATCGGGGCTTTTTGAAATACTTCTTTCCGTAGTAACTTCAAAATCGATACTTTCATTTTCAAAGCTTTTGGATACCCTAGAAGAAGCAAGATCTTCAAAATTTTTGAAATTCATTGTGGTTTCCATGTCAAGCCTATCGTTTGTGATTGAAGATGGAGAAAATGAAGCTACTTCAGAGTTACTAAATGCTTTGGTAAGGTTATCCATATTATTAGTTGTTGAAAGAGCAGACTTTTTCAACGCATAATCAGTTGCAGTCAAGGGCGTTGACGTTTTCACGGAAAGTTGATCCTTATTTGAGAAGTGTATAGCTTCCTTTTCTGTGCTCAAAGATTCTACAGAAGTAATATCTTCCTTAGTCGGCAGTTGAAAATCATTCTCCGTCAAAGATATATTTTGTGATGCTTCGCTGTATTTGTTTTCTGTAACTGTTTCCATCATAACTATTTCAGAAGAATTTTTGTAATTTACCTGTTCAATATTTTGAATGTCACTAATGTCTAAGGCTTCAGATGAGTTCCGTGTCAGACTACTGATGATTTCAAGAAACGGAGTTGTCTCTCTAAATGTCCCTAAATCACTATTTGATTCCATTTTTTCTATTGATTTTGGGTCAGAATTGTGAAATTCTGCATTTCTTTTTCTTGAATCGTGTTCATATTCATCCAAAACTGTGGAACCGACATATTTATGGTCTTCATATTCAATATTTTCTTCATTTATACCACCAGTAGCTAAATCTTCAGAAGTTTCTTGAGAATCATCGGTAGTACTAAATGTCATTGCGGATTCTATTTCAATTTCGGTAACAACAGGTGTATCTACAGTAGTATCAGAATGAAGAGTGACAAAGGAAAGCTTTTCTTTGTTGACAAGACTTTCATAACTTATTCTATCTGAAGCTGTGTAATCAAGTACATCGAAATATGTTGTCGTAGGAATTTTCTCAAACATATCACTTTCCTCGCGCATTATTTCCTTTTTTTCTGAAAATGATACGGTTTGGTTCAACTCTGCTAATATATCACGGGTTGTAACATTCTCATCTGTGGTACGTTCAAGAAATCCTTTGGAAGGACTTGAAATGTTTTTAACTGTAGGTTGAGGTAACTTTTCCTCAATCAGCGACATTGTATCTTGATTAGTGTTTAGATTATCTGTAAGATCAAATGTTTCTCCATCTGTAAGAAAACTTGGCATTGTGCTTATCTCAAAATATGTTGTAACATCTGTTTCAGTAACTTCTGCCTCATGATTTATGCCGGCATTGAAAAGTGCTTCATCAGTAACAATCGCTTCTGTAGCTTCGTTTAATGTCTCGTATTGATTTGGCTCAGTGCTTGTTATTTCGCTATTATCACTTTCATCAATCTCTGCTGATGTTGAATGTATATCTGGCGGTTTCTTTCTTGTTGATGTGATGTTTGGTTTTATATTCCCCATTGTATATTTATTCAAAATAGACACCGAATCTAAATTTTTGCTTTGATTTCTTGCAATAGTTCCGCTCTTTTCATATACAAATTCTTGATCATGTAGAACAGTTCTGTTTATATTTGGAAGAAATGTACTATTTTCTAAGTTCTTGCTGCCATTCATTTCATAATCATGTAAATTTGTATAAAAACTAGAGCCATTGTTGTCTTCATTTATAATCATTTCTGGTGTCGTATGTACAAGTTGCAGCAAGTTATCTCCAGTTTCAGTTTTGAAACTCTGTGTGTCTGTGAAAGTTAAACTATCTGAACTTGCTATCTGTGTATTGTTAAAGCTATTAAAGAATTCTTTAGGCTGAACTGGGTTTTCTGAAGAAATAACCGTTAGATCTAAGGCACTTTTTGTAGTCGTTTCCGTTTCGTAAGTAGTTTTAACACTAGTCTCCAGCTCAAAATTATCTTTCGTGTTAAAGTCTTTGAAATCCGATTTATCATCAGACAAAACTGTTGAATAAGACTTTTCTAGAATAAGAGTCTCTGAGTTTAAATAGTCATCATTTTGCGTTGTGTCATCAGAGATTTTAGCACCATAAGGTAGTTCAGCAGTCGCATGTAAAACTTCATCGGAAATGAACGTATCATTCTCAGTATTGGTATCTGGAAGTTCTACAATATTTCTGACAGTCACTATGTGGTACTTTAGAGGAGCATCAGTTGTTGCATCTGCATTCATTTGCATTTTCTCAAAATCTTCTAAGGAGCTTGAATGCAAATCATAGTCTTCTGTGCTGCTCAAATTATTACTGTTGTGAGAATTAATTTCCATTAGAGACTTTTCTTCTGCAGTTGGTTCTTGTACTCTAAAACCCTTGGAACCATCGATAGAAGCGGTTACATGGTGAGTATTTCCATCGTTACCTGGTAGAAATAAATCAGACAAATTTTCTAATTTTTCATCAAACCTCGCTGCATAATTTACTGATATTTCGGAGGAACTTTCAGTCGAGGAAAAACTTTCAGTGCTTATGCTCATTTCGGGAATAGTTTTCATTCCAGTTTCCTGTTCTGTGATAAGAAACTGAACTCGTTCAACATGCTCCTTTTCTTGAGCAGTTTCTGATGGATAATCGTTTTCAAGTTCCAAGTCATCGGAAGGCGTCGAAGTAAAACTTTCACTGTTCGGATCTGTTGAGGTATAGATAACAGTTTCGTTAAAATCTTCTTCAAAGAAACTAATAGTACCTTCTCTCACACTCCGTATGGCAGAACTGTTTTGAAAACTGGCATCAATACGAGGCATTTCTTCTGTAATTGGTTCTTGTACATCAACATTTTTGTACTCATCAACAGATGAAGTTACACCGCGAGTAGTTTGATCATTACCCGGCAGAAATAAATTGTCTGACCAAGTTTCCAGTTTTACCATCTCTGTATAGTTTGGTAATGTTTCGGAGTAGTTTTCAGCAGAAGTTTCAGTGTTTCCTATATTTTTGTAATTGCTTTTTACTTCTGTTTCTGATTCTGTGGTAAGATGCGGATCACTATCTAAATTTTTATTTTCCTGAACGATTCTTAAGTAATGAGGGTTTTCAAGCTCCAAGTTATCTGGTGTTGTCAAAGTAAAGCTTTCACTGTCTGAACCTGATGAGGTGTAAGAGGCAAGTCTGTCATTGCCTTCTTCGGAGTAAGTAGTAAAATTTTCGTTTTCATTCTGTATAGCAGAATCAAAAGTGCTCACTATTTTAAGAAGAGATTTGTTATAGTTGTTTAGCACTTCTGACGTTGATAATATTCCATTAGGAAGAGTTATATTAAATTTTTCCCAGTTTATCTCCGTATTTGGGTAATTTTTGCCGTTTTCTTCGTTAGTTTCTGTTCCAGCGTATGCGTCTGTAATGTTTTCTTCAAAAAATTCATTATTTTTTATTCCTGGTAAAACTGTTGAGTTTTCTGATGCAAAATCATTTTTAATGTCAGAAAACGGTACTATCTGAATATTTAATGGTGTTTTACTTGTCACATTACTATTGATAATTTTTGTTCTGGAAGAAGTTTCATTATATGTTACAGGAATCACAACTTTACTCCTTTCCGAAAAATTATCGACTTTAGTCCCATTGGATTCATTCTGTGTGAATCGATGTCCACTAAACGTTTCAATACTAGTCCTAAAATTACTTACATTTGCTTCACTAGTGCCGGAACGTATTTCAAAGTTGTAATTATTTGAATCATCTGAAATTATTTTTGACGAATTTCGAATTGAGATGTCTCCAGAAATAGTTATTTCCGACATATCAGATGCATCTGACTTTGCTTCAGGAAGCAATGCAGGAGCAGTGATAATACCTGATGCATTATGTGATTCATGAGACTTTTCAGCTCCATATATGTTTGCCGATTCGTTCACGTATTCCATACTAGAAACATATCCAGTATCAGACCTAATGTTTGACTTTGTCCCAGTATAATTTGAGTTTTCCACGTTAGATTCTGCAATCATAGAAGTCTGCGACAAAATGCGATTTTTGGATGAGTAATATTCATCATTATCAAGTAATGTAGGTTCCAAAGGATGCGTTTCAATTGGAGTGTTGTCAAAAGCAGTTGAACTAAGATCACCCGAATTTCTCAGCTGCTGTTCTTTTGAAAAGATTATTTGTGAATTATTCTCTAATAAATACGGATTGTGAAATGTTGACGATGAAAAGTTGTGATGATGATTCGCTGAATTAGAAAGTTCATGTTCTTCTGGGAATTCATGAAAAGAGTTTTCTGAAATTAAAAAAAAAAAAAAAAGATTTTTAATATTTCACAAATTTGAAACTTTTATTGTGTGCAATACTTTTGAAATGCTTGCAGAATTATGCCAAGTTTCTTAATGATAGCAATCGCAACAACTATTCCGCCTTGCAGATTTCGCACCCACGAGGTACGTGTAAAGATGAAATAAATGCTCAAATGCAGAACCACAAAAAATAAGTTTTGTCGCTGTTACTCTCGATCTGAAGTTAACATAACGAAATATCTAAATAAATATGCAACTCGTGCCAATTTAAGCTGCATTTCTATCTATAGTAAATAACAAAAATTTAATAAAGCATGAATAAAATTGATTAAGGAATATAGATATTTAAAGTTCAGTTGGTGCAGTTGGTGTTAGAAATTTTTTTTTATGATTTCAATTCTTCCAAAAGATTTTTTTAGCTTTTAGCGCCACCTATCTAGTGATATTTCAACTACGTAGTAACAGATGTAGTCTATTCCAGTCAAGAAAAAGTTACCCCTGAAAATCCAAGAATATGATAATACAAGCAATTTTCAAAAGTTGATACTCATAGTCTAATATTTTGCTGTTAGTGAAAAATTATTTTTGTTATTAATAAATGATAAAGTTTTTGTTTTTAACATATTAAATATTAATTGAGGTCTACTAATACTCAGTGCCGCATTTATTTGTTTAATATCAAGCTTATTTGTATTTAAATGTTTTGTACTGTTAGTCACGTGCATGCGGGTCAAAGTGAATGCGGCAAAGTGAAATAGTTCATTTCATTTACTGATTCAATCTTTTATCAAACCACTTACGTATTCAGTTATTATTTCATTTTCACTCCTTCATTCAAAAAGTCCCTTATTTATTCATTAATTCTTTTATTTTCATATTCATTCATTGTTTTTTAACTAAATTATTTTTTCTCATTTACTATCTTATTTAGTTATTTATTCGTTTATTGTTTCATTTCTCTTTCATTTATTCATTCATTCTTTATTTACACATTTATTTGATCAAAGATATCACTAATAATCGAATAAAAAATATTTCATTTGAAAAATATTTTATTTTTTTCACTTTGCGACACGAAAAAAATTGAAAAATTTCCATCTTTTCTGAAGGTACAAATTTGCTGCCAATAATAAAAAAATATGTTTCAATGCAAGTTTTACGATAAAATATATTGTTCTATTTTTCTCTCTTTATATAATATAATTTTCAGAACAAATTTTCAATTCGTTCACTTTGAAAAATATAAATTATCTTAACTATTTCACTTTGATACGATTCTACGATAAAATATATTATTCTCTCTTTATATACCATAATTTTCAGAACAAATTTTCAACTCGTTCATTTTGAAAAATGTAAATTATCTTAACGATTTCACTTTGCTCCACATACCCTTAGAAGTAAAAATAATCACATGAGGTAGTATCCAAAGGTCTGAGGACAATGGTCGCCACTGACAACCAAAGCATGTAATTAAAATCAATCGTTTGAAATTCATTGTACTGCTCTCCCCTTCGTGCTTGGGTGGTTTCTCTAATATCAGGTAATTGAATTGCTCGTTGTAACTGAAATAGAACTTTTGATTCGGCGCGGCATCGAAGTAACGGTAAATGCATAACGTTGGGAACAAAATAAACCAATATAACAGCAAAATTGTACTTTAAACTATTATTATTAAAGTATACTATTACTGTAAGTATTAGGGATTAATATGTTAGAATTTCAATTAAGAACATTATTAGAAAAAAATCATTTTCCATGTGCATCATGACGATAAGATCATTTTTGAAAAATCATTAAACGTATTCTTTGCAAACCAATACTATTTACAGGAAATCAACTTGTTAAGCATTAGAACAGGTTCAAAAGAGCCAATTTTCAGACTAAAAAAAAGTAGGCTTTTTGAGTAATCTCACTTTAAAAATCGTATTTCTTGAAAATTTTCGAAATTTGAAATTTGATTTTGAAGGCTGTGTGCGTCTAAGGATTATGATAAAATATACTATAAACTACTATAAAACGGCATCAGATTGACATCTTTGTTTAGGAAAAAGTTTCTTTCACAGGGTAGAAATCATAGAGTTGGTAAAAAAAAACGCAGTTTTTTCACCATAATTTTATTTTCTTCATCAATAAATTCAACTAAATTTTCAAAATTGATGTCTAAATGATACACAGGTCCTTATTTATTCGTAGAAAAAAGTAATTTAAATAAGTTAAATACTTTTGAAACTGTATCCCTTTCAAAACGAGTGCTTTGCTGATTTGATTTTTTTTTTTTTTAATTTCCAAAATGGCCGATTTTGTGCAGAATTTTAAAATTCTTTTCGGATATTTTAAAAATCCTTTGGTATTATTTGGTACTGTATTTATTTTTCTTTTTTCAATCTGTAATGGTCATGTGACACTTTTCATATCTGCCTGCCTGATTTGAAATGGAACGGTTCTGTACTATTTAATGTTAACGATAAATCTAGTATATTATATTGAACTGGAAATTTGCATTTACCGTCGAATATACCCGAAATGCCAAACGAAACGTGAATCTCATTTTGAAGGCCGTGTTCTAGTTTTCTCAGGTGTTGAAAATGTGTCAATATTTCAGTGGTGAACACGACAGCAAGCATAGAAACACAGGGAATGATTCATAATCGTGCATCAAAAACTAAAAATAGTACATTCCATAAATTTTCTTTTAAATCTCTAAACATTTACTTCACTCTTCTCAAATTAATGACGTCATAACGGATTCAACTTCCACTACAAAATTTTCATACGTCTGTCTCAAAGTGTCTTAATGAACTAGCACAACATTTGGGTACATATTTGCATCCAAATAATTAAAAATATCTCAGGTACGTACACACTTATCGCCTTTTCTCTGTCGCGGCTCATACTGTGTCACGCCCGCATCACGTACAAATCATTATTTTCCAAGTAAGGGAATGTGGGGAAAAGTGAAATAGTCAGGATTACTTACTTTTTACAAAATGAACAAATTGGATACTTGTTCTGAAAATTACGAAACATAACAAAAGAACAATATATTTTACAATAAAACTTGCATTGAAACTTTATTTTTTATTTTTATTAGTAAATTTGCACCTCCAAAAATAGATGGAAATTTTTCACTTTTTATAATGAATTATTTTCTGTTCGATGATCAAAGATATTTTTGATCAAATGAATGAGTAAATAAAAGAATGAATGAATAAAGGAAAAGAAATTGAAAAAATAAACACAAGTGAATAAATAAGAAAACAAGTTAAATTAATGAATAAATAAGGGAAATCAATGAAGTAATGTAAAGAAAAAAAATAATGAACAAGTAAGTGATTTGATAAAGAATTGAGTAATTAAATTCAATGAGCTACTTCACTTTGCCACGCATACACTGACTAACTGTACAAATAGTTCATCAGCTTAATATTTAAAAAAATAAAATAAATACTGCACCAAATATTAGTAAATCTCAATTAATATTTAAAATGTTAAGAACAAAACTTTATCATTTCACATTAACAAAAATAATTTTTCACTTACAGAAAAATATTACACTATGAGTATCAACTTTTGAAAATTGCTGATATTATCATATTCTTGGATTTTCAGAGGTAAATTATCCCTGACTGGAATAGACTACTACATGTGCTACTACATAGTTAAAATATTACCAGTTAGGTGGCGCTAAAAGTTAAAAAAATCTCGATAAGAGCAGAGTAAATATTTCACCATTTCACTTCGTTCCGCTACTTCACTTTGTCCCGTATTCTCCTACAAAATTCGTTTTAGAAAGTTGATACTTGATTAGAGATGTAAAATTTCCGGAAATTTTGAAGTGGTGGAAAAAAAACCGTTTTTTTACCGTTCTTTTTCCGGAAAAATTGACTTTTTTAGGAATAAAAATAAGGTTTTTTAATAGCTCTGTGTTTCTTGGAACATATAAAGGGTTAAGCCCTAAAAATATATATGCAATCCACGCATCTTCTTTTTCTGCTTGACAGAAATACACGTAAAAATAAGTTTAATTAGAAAAAAAAATCTTTCTGTTTTATAACTGAGAGCTTTCTTGGTTAAACACCGGAAATAAGTCAAGTCGGCGTTCAGCCAATAATATTGGGTAACGTGTGTCAAATCATAACAATTACATTTTCTATTTTAGATTGCCTTTGCAACTTGAAATAATAATTGCAATTTTTGACTTTCAAACATGATTGATATTGTTTTAAAGAAAAATAAGTATGATTTCTCTTCCTTACAATGTAACTTTACTGTCTGAAAATGAAGCTATTGAGTTTTGATTTTTTCCAATCCAGTTTAAGTCCAAATCAAAACTAAATTGATTTTACTTTTTCTTTCCAACAGAAACCCCAAGTCAAAACTGCGTAATGGTTTCTAAAGCAGAATCAAAACTTAAACTGGAGTTTCAGTTTATTCATACGGCGGTCCTAAGCACAGTAGGAAAAGTAGTCATACCTACACTTTTGAACAAAACTGAGTTATTATAACCAAATTGTTCTCTGTTTCGTATTTTACTTTATAAAGAAAATGTTTTAGTCTTTTGATTAAGAATATTTTTTTTTTTTTTAAATTCTGAAAAAAAAAAATACATCTGAATCAAATATATGGAAGAGCCAAAACACATTTATAACACAATATCTTAGCTTGAGCTCAACTGCAGATTCCACTTTTGTGCTTAGCGCGGCAGTATACAGGTTGCGACAAAAAAAAAAAAAAAAAAACTCGGACAAATATTGCATCATGCATAGAAGTAAAGTAATTTCATTTTGATGAGTTTCTTATTTATTTTGTCTCTCACTTTATTAGAACATAATTTACAATATATCTTCTAGTTCATGTATTGTTTTTCGGTTTTCCTACAATTTTAAGCAAAAGACCTGCTATTTAATAGTTTTTTAACTAAGTAGAACGACAGTTCGTTTGCTTGTTGTGCCTCGGCACGCAATATTTGATGTGGTATGCCGCTTCAAGTGGCTTGGAAATGAAAGTCGATGTCCGGAAAGTGTACAAAAACGAACAGTGAACATTTCAGTTGATCGTCAGGTCATTCAAAAGTGAGTTCAATGAAATCCTTGAGTTTCCACTAGGGATGCACTGCATCGGCCATAATCGGCCAGATTTTGCCGACTAAACGCCGGAAAAAATATTTTTCAAAATAATGTTTTGTAAGTATACCGTCAACAAGAAACTATGAATACATTTATGAACCACAAATAAACGTAATTTACTGAAAACATTATTTTAGAACTGCAGCATGAAAGTGAAACAGACTAAAAACAAATAGTTTAGAATGTGCGTAAAACTGAATGAAATATTAAGGAATAATTCTCACAGCTGGAATTCACATGACACTACAAAGACTAATTAAATTACTGGACTTTTAAATTGGAATGCGAAATATATTAATCCCCCCCCCCCTTATTCACCCACACTTTTCATATTACCTGCCTTACAGCTGCTTTTTTCTGATATTAATGTTATTTCTATTTATCTTTTAAAAGACAGAAATGTTACAGAAATACACAAATGTGTTTATGATCCCACTGGAACCTTCCCTTAACTCTCTCTAACGATAAAGAAAAAACCCCCAAATGCTTTTGTTTTATTTTTTAAACAAAATCAGGATCATTTCCTAAAGATTGCGACGGTACACTAACCCCAGCTTTTGCTGGCACAACTTGATTATTTTTTCAGTTATTTTGTTCCTCAAAACTATTCATATGATTACATCATACAACAAACAATTTAACTTCAATTTTTGATTCAAAAAAAAAAAAAAAAAAAAAGAAATACATATATATATATATATATATATATATATATATATATATATATATATATATATATATATATATATATATATAGCGTACTTTGCTATTATTATTTTTTTTCAAACTGATGGTTGAAGTAGTATTTTTTTTTTTAATTTTATTTTGAACAAATATGCCCATTACAATGTTGCATCATGTTTCATGAGTCGATACTTTTCCTCTTTAAAATAGTGCTTTAGATAACCTTATATTTTTTTATAATAAATAATAACTTGAATTAAACAGCTACTAATAATTTTAAAATAATTTTAAATTAAAAACTGCTGCTAAATTTGCATGCTGACCGCAGGCTGCCCCTAATGTTTTTTTAATTTTCATGTTATTATGTGATTTTATTAACATTAATATGAAAATTGGTTGAAAGAAATTGTATGAAATTTTTGAAATTATTTTTGGAAAATTAGGAAAGGAGAGAAAAATCGTCTCTCAGAAATAAACTGTTAACTACTTCTCAAGTCAAAAAAAAAAAAAAAAAAATATATGGAGGAATTGGTAGCATTAACAATAATTATTATGATCATTAATCGGCCAGAGCCGATTATCAACAGCCGATTAATCGGTAAGGAGTCTGTTTGTTTATCGGTGTGCATCCCTAGTTTCCACGAGAGAAGTCGTTCGTAAGATGGGAATTTGTGACCGATAAGTGCGACTTAGGGCATAAACAGCTCAAACAGAAGTTTTACGAGTTCCAAAATCTGAAATCAGGCATTGTCTATGATGGAATCAGCACAAGCGATAAAAAATCTCTGGTTTTTTGTGGATGAGGGCCATAAAATGAATCAAAAAGTGTACCAGAAGGACATTTTAGGAGCTGTTGTACCTATGTGGACCTAAGAGCTTTTCAGCACAGCAATGTAGACTGGACATTTCAACTTGACTCCACACCAGTTCATACGGCCGAAAAGACAAGAGTGGTGCAAGGCGCATTGTTTTTGACAAGTTATCATCTTTAGAGTTGACGCTCTACTCGCTAAACCTCGTGCCCACTTATTACACCGTATGGCCTGTTTTAGAGTCAAAGGTCTACCCTAAACTACGCACTAAGTTTGGGAATAGGATTGATTAAAAGACCCTTGAATGAAAATTTCAGCACCTCTGTATTGCTTCAAAAGGTTCGAAACCAATTGATTTATTGATTGCTAAAGATCTTCTCATATTATTATTATTATTTTTTTGTGTTTTGTTCATTAATTTAATTTTTAATAAAGTTACATGGAAAATTGCTTGCCAGGGTTTTTTTGCCGTACCCTGTACATTTAGTTCACACAGTCAGCAGAAACATAGTTCTGCGATTAAAGCTAAGCTTGTTTGTTTTATGAAGAAGGAAAATAAATTCTTCACTAAGGATATTGGTTTATTTATTTATTTTTATTTATTTATTTATTATTTTTTTTTTTTTGCTGAAAGTATTGAACGTTCTTTGATCTATATGCAAATTATATTATCATACAACAACTTGCATTATCAAAGTTAGACTATTTTAACATGCAAGGAGGGGGTGAGGGGAATTGCATTAGAATTTAATTATGACTAATTTCTAATCACTTTTTGCTGAACATTTCAACTAAAACTTCCTGAAAAATTGAAAAAAAAAAAAAAAATCATTTTTTTCAATTTTTCCGAAGTGGAAATAAACTTCTTCGCAAAAAAAAAAACGTTTTTTTTTCCGACTGTTTTCATCTCTATACTTGATACATAAAGTTCTTGAAACATAGTTGAAAGTTGATTCGTAATGGTACTTTTTATATTATTTATTCAATTCTTCGTCATTTTTGGACAATTCTCCCTTCTCAGCTTTTAGTTTTCGTACGGAATTTCAGCTCTATTTTTTACCATGACATGAATCACTTTTATATGAAATCAATCAGAAAATCTGCCTTTTAAAATCACTTTAAACGCAGCTGTCAGAAGTAGATTGAACACCTGTCTATCCTCAAAGTTGGAGCGTTTTTGCGAGAATTTGCTAATGTCTGTAACATTACCATTTTCTGAATTTCAGACGTTCGAAATCAATAATTTCGTCGTTTTCACATACCAAGTGAAAATTCTCCATTCACTGAATTCGGAGTCAATTTTTCACCTTGTTTTTTAAAGGAACGAAAATATTACCATAGATATTAGACTAATCGGCTTTAAGGTACCCATTTGGAGTATCACCAGATCTTGAGTTATTAAGGTTTCTTTTTTAAAATCATCCGCATAAAATATGCAAATCAAGGTCCTTTTTGCTGTAGAGCGTAGACGAGAGCAGGAGATCGAATTCCCCCCCCCCCCCTCTTTTCAGCATTATATGATTCAGAAATAGTAGGAGAATGTAGGGCATAGTTGAATAGTTAAGGTAATTCATTCTTCAAAATGAACAAATCGAAAATTTATTTCGAAAATTACAGTATACATTGGTTTTCAGAATTATAAGAGCAGCAGAAATATTGCACCGACAAAAAAAAAAAAAAAATACTGAATTAATTCAGTGAAATTTATGCACAAAATGCCATTTTATGCTAATAATTATTGTGAAATGCAGAACATTTGGAAATACGAAGCACACAAATGTTTTGCCGTGATTAATAAAAATATGTCATTGTTAAAACTGAATAAAATTATAAGAACAACTAGCGTTTTGCCCTAAAAAAACCCGAGTAATTTCAATAACATCCCCCTTTTTTTCCCCCACTTTTATCAGTCTTGATGTCATGGAAGTTAAAGAACGTACTTAGAAACTTTTATCCAGCTTTTTCGATGGATAAAATTAGTTCTCACTTCTTTCGATATTAAATACCATTTTTTTTTCACACTTTGATTGCCAGAATGCCTCACTAAGTTTCCATTAAACTTTGATCGAGCCTTTTATCCGGCCTGTACAGTAATTTCAGAAATAAGCACCAAGCAATGATTTGAGGTTTGAGAAACATGCCATTTGACATTATTCTGCTGGAACAAATAGTTTATACTCGAAATTAGCGGTGATTTTGGTAAAAAAAAATTATTGTTCAGACATCAACATTACTCTCAGAATTTATTCTGCCCTGCACAAAAAATATAAATACAAATACAAATACAAATGTGACGACCAGCAACAGGCTCTGGGCCCAGCTAGGCTGGTCCTAGTCAATTAATTAGTCCCCAATGAAGATCAATGGCCCTCTTAAAGCTATCCACTCCCTTGCTCATTACCGCCTCTTCCGGTAAGCTATTCCAAGTGCCCACGACCCTGCTAAAGTAGTAGTTTTTCCTGATTTCCAAGTTAGCCTGAGATTTAAATAGCTTAAAACAATGACCCCTTGTCCTGCTTTCCCCGCAAAAATTTAATCCATTTACATCTTTCATTTTTATAAATTTAAATAACTGAATCATGTCCCCTCTGACTCTCCTTTGCTCCAGGCTATACATGTTAAGCCTATTAAGTCTGGTATCATAATCTAAATCTGAGAGTCCCCTTACTAATTTAGTCACCCTTCTTTGAACCCTTTCCAATACAAAAATATCTTTCTTCAGATAAGGCGACCAAAACTGAACAGCATACTCCAAATGAGGTCTTACTAAACTCCTATATAAAGGCAGAAGAACTTTCTTAGATTTGTTTGAAATAGATCTATTGATGAACCCAAGCATTTTGTTGGCTTTGTTACTAGCAATACTGCACTGTTGACTAAACTTGAAGTCCTGATTTATAAAGACACCCAGATCCATAACATTTTCTGCCTGATTTATGACTGAACCCTGTAAACGATATCTCATACGCTTATTTCCATGACCTAAGTGTAGCACTTGACATTTCCCTACATTAACTGCCATACCCCATTTATCTGCCCACTTAGTAATATGATCTAAATCCTCTTGCAGCTGTTTTACTTGTTCTTCATTTTCGACAATCCCCATAACTTTTACATCGTCAGCAAAACAATTCATGCTTCCAGAAATATTTTCATTGATGTCATTCATAAATATAATAAACAAAAGAGGCTCTAAAACTGATCCCTGAGGAACCCCACTTAAAACATCACTCCAATTAGAATGATTTCCTCTCACAACTACTCTTTGCTTCCTACCAGTAAGCCAATTTCTAACCCAAAGTAAAGTATTTCCTCCTATTCCAATGTCAGCTAACTTGCTGAGAAGAGCAACATGCGGTACCTTGTCAAAAGCTTTTTGAAAATCAATATAAACAACATCCACACATTTTTTGTTATCTAAAGCTGAGGTAACCTTGTCGTAGAAATGCAATAAATTAGTAGTACAGGATTTACCTTTCCTGAAACCATACTGCAAACTAGTCAACAGACTATTAGTCTCTAAGAACATCATAATCTTAATTTTGATCAAAGTTTCGAAAATCTTACAAATCACCGAAGTCAAACTTACAGGTCTATAATTCCCAGCAATACCTTTAGACCCCTTCTTGAAGAGTGGCGTTATGTTAGCCAGCTTCCAGTCCTCTGGCACCGTCCCCGAGTTATAAGAAGCATTGAAAATATTCAAAATAACATCCACTAATTCCTCTGCACATTCAACTAAAATTTTTGGATAGATATTATCTGGTCCCGGAGCTTTAGTTGCTTTAATCTTTTTCAAATGAAATAAAACCTCCTCCCTGGAAAATACAAAATCCTCAAGCTGTATAATAGCTTGTGTCTTGTTAGTGTCAACTATTGGTATAGTTTCTGTCCTTTGCAAAACTTCCTCAGACCATTAATGAGCAGCCACCAAATGTAGGCTTTAATTTTTTTTTTCCTCCACAGATCGTACCAGAAGTAGCAAAAACCATCTATCCATCCTAATTAAACTTTCTTTCATTGAAAAACATTACATTATCACACTTTTTACCCATAACAACGCATTTTTGGTACGCTCAACCCTTGTTCTCATTTGAACTTTTTTATGAGTCATCATGAAACTTTTTCTCTTTTTGTAAAACATGTTGAACAATTCGAGCACTGTATCGTAACTTGAATCCCCATCTCATATCTCCTGATGTTTGTTTTTTGGAGCATGCTCGTCTCTTATCATCATTAGTTTCACACGCACAGAAACAGACAATTTCCTACCTTTTCGACTTTGTCGACCTTATTTTCCGGAATTTTTGAGAAAGCTTTGATTGACCAATTTCTATCCATTCAAATTTGTTGCGATTTGATGTACAGTACCTCTTGAAAATTTTCAAGCAACCACTTTCCTTTTCTCAAATTCTTCAAGTTTTGTACCTAGCGATTGTAAAAATAGAATGTGACTTCCCCAATCGTTTACTAAGCCTTATATTTATATCGTTATGTAGCGCAGTTTGCAGAAAAAAAACATGCCAATTTTGCTTTTTAGAACACGCAAATCTAATTGTCCATATAGTTTTGTCCATATCACACTGATGTGTAAACTGAAATTTCCTTCTACGAATAAGAAATTCCCTTGTATTTCCAATAAAAGATATATAAAAAAAGCTTCATTTACTATCAGTTACTAGTCATAAAATTTGCATAACTTTCCTACCGAATGCAGCGAAGATGTGGTGGCTTTTCCTTACATCCCTTTGCTTTTCACTGCCTCACATGTTATTTTTCAAGTTAAATGAAGTATTTTTGAAGTTATGGCGTAATCCACAAAAAACACCTTCGAGAAATAATATATATCTAAAAATTATTATTATTATTGTTATTACTTCCTTTCACAAAAAAGGAAGTATTGTATTCGCGAAAAAATTTTCATTCAAAAATCGGCCTTTATTTCCATTTTTCTCACCCCCGAATGAATGTTGAGTTTTTTTTTTCGTCCCGACCACACGTGGATATATGCCTAGGAACGTACAGACACCAGAAATATCCATTTTGACGACCCTCGAGGTAATTACAACGAATTTTCTCGTGACGTCCGTGTGTACGTATGTATGTGTGTATGTATCTCGCATAACTCAAAAACGGTATGTCCTAGAAAGTTGAAATTTGGTACGTAGACTCCTAGTGGGGTCTAGTTGTGCACCTTCCCTTTTGGTTGCAATCGGATGTTCCTAAGGGGGTCTTTTGCCCCTTTTTGGGGGAAATCATTGTTAATATTGATGTAAACTCAAGTTGTATAATTTGTCGGACACTTGGCGATATATCGCCAGTCTTTTGGTCGCCAAGTTTTGTCGCCAACTTGGCGACAAATTTGGAGATTTTTTTTTTTTAATTTGGTTTCAGTTTGACCACTGTTGGTGATATTTAGAGAGTAAACAATTGACTCACATTAAAATTGCCAATAATGGGGAAATGACATTAAATTGGAGTAAAAGGAAGTCATGTGATGCACACATCAGCTCGTTTTTTATTTCAATGCAACAACACAACTGAGGTTTTTGGTTTTGTCAACAATGAGTTAAGATTGTATTCATAGAAATTTGGACCAGAATTCATCTGACGAAGATTAGCCATTCAAAAACTACACTTTCTGGCCTATTAAGGAGGATGGATGCCATGATCTTCAAGTTATTAACAGAACTCGCTAACCAAATGAGCTAATGGGCCTCCACCTCGAAAAGATATACACTAAAACAATGCGTAATAAAGCAGCAAAATAAACAGAAATTGATGCTTCTATTTTTTTTTTTTTTTTTTTGGAATATTTAAAAAATGTTATGCATGGTATGCTACTGTTTACCATGTTGAATGTCTTGTCTCCAGAATTGAAATATAACTCCTGCAATCAGTTCAGATTATATATTCATGGAAATTTTGATAGAATTCTGCTGAAGAAAATGTCATCCACTATTATATAAAAATCTGTTCGCGTCCGTCTGTCTGTCTGTCTGTCTGTCTGTCTGTCTGAAGATCGATCTCCTCGAGAACCGCTGCGAATCGAGAGTCGAACGAGATACCGATCAATTCGAAATTTTCCAAAGAAAACAATAGAACCAATCTCGTAATTGTACGACTTTAATTAGCGGAGATATTAATTAAAACGTTAATTAACATAACGTTATTCAGGAATTTTTATTTCCTTCCTGTTGCCATTTTGCGTATGAGCAAATAAAATTCTAATAATTGTTTTAAAAGAGATTTTTTTGGCTGCTGTCCAAATCTTAAAACAACGTTTCCATCCAGAATTTCATTTCAAATTAGTTTAAAATTGGTTGCTCTATTCGGATATAGCCTTTATTTTATCGTCTGTCCTTTTTTTTATTTTTTACATTCAACGTTCTTAACTCTTTTCCTCATATAAAAGCTGTTTCTTTAGCTATGTTTATTGATTGTAGTGTAAGTTTATCATTCACCGGCCTCATATTTTGATACATTTAGGATGTGTGACTAATTATGTTTATTTTGTTGAACTTTTTCCCGTTACATGGGTGAGTTTTCGAATTGCAATAACTTTCTTTTTCTTTCCTGTTTCTATTTTTGAAATACAGTTTGTATCGTTAAAAGAACATGTTAAATTAAGATTGTTTGGATTTCTTTAAGTGAAACAGAATTGAACAAAAAAATTGTTTTTAAGGATTTTAACTAAAGCTATCTTGGAATCTGATGACTTGGTATTTAATTAATGCTTATTGGTATTTATTTAGTCTTGGTGCTTTAGTTTCACATAATCAATCAAAATGTGTGTGTCATTTTATGTAAAAAGATGATCGTAATTGTACATAAATATTTCAGATATAGTCTATCAGATTTAATTCAGTTTAAAGTGACCAGAGATTATAGTTAATAATGCATATATTTTCATCTTTTGTGCTAATTGAAAATACTCATAACTTGTATCATTGATAACTATGATTAACGTTAAAGAGAATTTTGACAAAAATATGCTCTACTGGTGTTTTACAAACCTTGCATTACGCGTATTTATTTACTTCTTAGCGCTTTAGAAACTGATGTCAGAGTAATACAAAAACATCAATTGGACATCTCTTTCATTTTTTAAGTAGCCCGTGCAACGCCGGGCACGCAGGCTAGTTAAAATAATATTTTTCGTCCGTTGGGGATTTGATTTCTTAGCAAAAACTTTTGTTCATTACCTTTTAAAAATATTATCTATTTAGCTGTCACGTGCGGGACAAAATGGCGGCGTTTCCGTGGAATGGTGCTAATAAGCTCGATTCGCTGCAAGAACCATTTGACATGAACACACAAACTCTAATGAACTCCATGCAAGAGCCAATGCTGCTGCTTCCGAATCAGGGTGGGCATCACCAAAACGGAGAAATGAAAGATTTTCAAAAAAACAAAAGACGTATTTGAACGACAGTTTAACAGAGGTCTCTAACATCAAAAAGAAAAATTTCTCCGAGAAATCTGTAAAAGAAATGTGCAGTGCCACCATAAAAAGAAAACACAAAAAATGCTCATTCCTCAAGAATATTAAACTAAACCACAGATTCAGTCTTTCTTCTAACGAATGCAAACTGCAAAATAGACTGAAAACTGCAGCTGCCATCAGTGAATGAAATGTCGGATATACAGTCGACTCCCGCTACAACACGATCCGACTTACGCGAAATGCCTATAACGCGATTTTTTCCTCGGTAAAGAATTTTATTCCTAACGCGAATTCTTCACCTGCAACACGAAAAATTTCTGAAAGGAATCGCGGTTTTTTCGTGAATGGACCTTCATCCCTTTGGCATCACTGAGAGCGGAAGTTCCCACACCGTGCTATTCTAAGCATCGCTTATACAAATAACTACTCCTCATTTTCCATTTATTTTTTTCATTCTATAAGGGAAAGTTGATGAAATATAATGACACCTAAGAGCGCTGTTTCATTTAAAGTTTGTAAAGATAGAAGGAAAAAGAGAAAGTTTCAACAACTATAGTGCATTTGTTTTTCTTACTACATAATATACGTACCGTAGTGGTTTATTTTACGTCTTTCTTCCCCATTGATCATTGATTTTGTGCATCGTAGCAGTTTTTTTTATGTTAAATAAAACGTTTTTTTTCAATAAATACAATTAAAAAAAATTCAATTTTTAATTTAAGAAACAGTAATGTATAGTTAAGAAGTGGTTTTTAACAGTTTGACGTGGTGTTTACAAGTGTCTTTAATCGTATGGGTATGTTTATAAAAGTTTTTGCATACCCTTTTCCACAACGCGAAATTTCGACTTACGCGAAGGGTCTTGGAACGCATCCCTCGCGTAAGTCGGGACTCGACTGTACTTGAGGAAGAAAATTTAAGTAAAACAACATCCATTACTATTCTATTTTTACCATTACTTATGACTCGATTTATTTAAACTTCTCTAATTAACGTCGTACCCAGTGGTGGCGCTAGGAAATCCCCGACAGGGTGGCAAACTTGCCCGACAGGGGGGCATAGCCAAATTTTACTTTGCAAGATCCCCCCCCCAGAGCCTGATCATCCTGACATTGGACATGGGGCACATTTCTATTTCAGGAAATTCATTTTGTGCCTCCCCCCCATTCCAGCTTTTTTTTATATGTTGAAGCAATAAAATATTTCAATATTTGTGTTTTTACACAACCGTACTAAATTTGGTGGTACCTCATATCACAATGTGGTACCTCATATCAATTCATATTCATTTAAAAAGTAGAAGAGATATAGTAGTATACGATAAATATATAAATGTGGTTAAACTTTGCAGTAAACCGTAAATACCAAAATGATCTATCATATAACTTTTAATAGTAAATACAGACTAAATTTGGAGTGGTTTTCTGATTTGCAAAGAGATCACACTTTTAAGGCGAATTTTTAACAAGAAATAGATTTTTTCCTTGTTTTGGCATTTGCAAAACTATCAATGATATCATTGTACTCTAAATTCTGAGTGAAATCATTATTTATTTTTAATTAACATGATAAATTAAGGGGATTTTGCCCCCCCCCCCCTGAAATCTAAGAGGAAGGGCCTGTGCCCCACATGCCCCTGCGGTAATCAGGCTCTGCCCCCCTCCAATTAAAGTGATAAAGAAACTAATCATTCTTTACGTCTAAAAGTACGAATTCCCTATAAAAATTAAAAACAAAAAATAAAAAAATTAAAATAGATAAAATGAAATATGTATGGAAAAAAATCAAATTTAAAATGAAAAACATGAAACTAGGCTTTTGTGAGCAGGGTCATCGCGAGATCAATAAACTAGAACTGTCTGAGAATCAGATATTGACGAAAAGTCTGACTATGATAATTTTAAGAAATTGAAGTCCAATAAACGAACTTTTAGTCGATCTGTAATGGTATTTTATAGAGAGTGAGAGCCGAGGTGCATCCTGAAAAAGTTTTAAAATTAAAGTATCGAAAACGCAATTGTAGGTCATGTTTGGTAACGTTAGGGTGATGGGATTAGTGACCGATTAAGATACTGAGGGTCCCCCCCCCCCTCCTTCCGTAATCAAACCTTATAAACACACAAATTTACGGAGGGAAACTCCAGGGCTCAAGGTTATAGCAGTGCTCATCCATTAGCTCAAAATATTTATTGGGGAGCAGAGAAACCCACATCTTAAGTAAACAAAAGAAGAGCAACTAATATTAAGTTAAAAAATTCAAAAGAAACTTGAGTCCGATGCCTAGCTTTATATTAAGATGAACCTCGCGAGTCAGAACACGCATAAAATTAAATTTATTTACATTTTCTTTCATTATATTATTTTTCCGGGATAACTTGGGAAAGCATGGAAACGGGAAAACGATTACAACTACCAAGTTTTGCTAGCGCAAAAGCAGAATCAAGAGAAAAAATTGAAAATATTTTGAAGAGCCTAGTTTGCTAAAACCCATTACAAGTATTTTATTTGATAACAAATAGAAACTGGAAACGGGTAAAAATTTTGCGCTAAAAAAATTAGAAAAGGTGCAAATTTTTACGATTTTTTAATTAATTTGTATGGTAATAAAAGGTCTACATCAATTAGGCCTAGCTGGTGGTGGATGGAGCCAGCGAGCAACCGGGCTAATCAGATAAATAATCATGATAGTTTCATAGGGGCCGCAAACATATTTCATTCCTAGATTTTTACAAATATCATCGTACAAATCACAGCTATTTGGAGGAAAATGTGTGGGCCGCAGAAGCATGTTTGAAATAGAAAATAAAAGTTAAAATGTAGTGAGATTTAAATTATTGAAATGAATAGTCACACCAGCAGTTCTAAGCAAGACTGCGTAGTCGGAAGAAAAATGACCGACTCCGACCTCCGACTTCGGGAATTTTAGAGCCTTCGACTCTGATTCCACAAGAACTGGCAGGGTTGCTGATTTTAAGTGAAAATGATCGACTCCGACTGTTGAATTTTTAAACCTTCGACTCCTGACTCCGACTTCTTTGCCTCAAAATCAGTCCGACTTCAACTCCTCACCGTTGGTTCTAAGTTTTTGAATGTACTAAACGAAAGTAATGTGTATGTGTGTGTGTTTTGTGTAATCCAAAAAAAAAAAAAAAAAACGAAACTTTATAATATGATTGGCACTATGCTAAACTCGGGATCCGGACAAAACGTCCAAATCCAAAACGTCCACGGACATAACGTCCAGCGGACATAACGTCCAACAGACATAATGTCCGAAGGACAGAACGTCCGACGGACATAACGTCCAGCGGACATAACGTCCAACAGACATAATGTCCGACGGAAACTCGGTAACAAACGAAGGTGAAAAATCGCGAATCTCGTTTTTCAAATTCAATGGTTTGCCGTAGTACTCAAAAAGGGCTATTACTACTGTACATTCCCGACTATCCGCGGAATCGAGTGGCTCAGGTACCGCGGATAACGAAAGTCGCTTATAATCCGAAAAAGGTTTAAAACCAGAGGTAAAGAAGACAGAAATTATCTTTTGCTTGAGAGTGATTGTATTGTAAATAAAACGTGAAACGTTTAAAAGAGATGCGGCATTAAAAAATACTTGTATTTCAAGTTCTACAGAACTAAAATAAACTAAAATTTAATCATGAGTAGGAACTTTCCGTCAACCTAAAACATTCAACAGCCCAGAAGTGAAAACAGTGACCACAACAAAAAAGACCCCATCAGAGAATTCCCAGAAGACCTGTAATCGTTTTCCGAACCGAACCTTTCTCAATCGGAACAGATGATAAAGATAATGTCTTACTCTCTTTTAAACTAGGGGTCTTCAGTAAACACATGTGTTTTACCGAAATCAGCTGAACGCTTTCCCTTGAGGCACGTGTCAAAGAGAAGTTGATGACAATGCATACCGACTTTCACGTTTTTTGAGAAGGAGCACTTGTCGTGGGAAAGGGAAAAAAAATCTGGGACGAATTGATTTCAGATCCGCGTTTTTGAAGAACAGAATTTTTCAACTATTTTTTTTTCTTTTTCCGAGACTTTCGCGGATAATCGAGAGTTTACTGTACTTCAAACAATAAGATTTACACTTAATGTTATTTATAAAAATCAAAAAATTGAAAATAACTAAAGCGTCTGGTGGACAAAAATATTGTTTCGGCTCTCCTGAAAAGAGCCAATTTTCATATTCGGTAGTTCAGCATAGTGCCGACGATATTACGTCATAAACAAACTTATTAAGTATCAAAGTGATTAACATTAATTGCACCAGTTTCTTTTGTGTAAGGTTTTTCTTTTTTTTTAAAATTAACTATATACCTAACTTTTTTATTTTTCAAATTTTTTGAAGCATTCATAATTCGAAAATGCATAACCATTAGTTTCAAACTTTTTATTGAACATGCCAGTTGAAATAGGTCATAATTTCAAATTTTAAGTTTTAATTCTCTTTCCAGACTAAAGGGGGAAAATGTAAATTCAAAGTCTTACCCCAAAATTTATCTACATAGACCATTTTTGCAGATCTACTGAGTCGGAGGGAAAATGGTCGACTCCAACTCAGGGCCAGATTTAGACTTAACGGGGCCCTAAGCCATTTTAGGTATGGGGCCCCTTTTGCAGTTTTAACAACGTTTCTCTCGGTGGTGTAAGAGATGCATTTTTTTATAATTTTTTTTTCTCCTTTACTATGTCTGTCTCTTTCATCTGAAACATACAGCGATGCAGCAATACTTTAATTTTGGATGATCGTGTTTAAATGTTTTCCCTGATGTCCTGTGTTGGATTGACCTTAAGAGGGGAAATGTTATCAAGAAAGTGACACATGACTCCCCTTTAAGTGGAGTACAAAATATTCCCAATTGGTAAGAGACCCGGGGATTTCTTCCCCGGAGGAAATTTTGAAAAATTGATATAAAATTCTGCATTTTGAAGCCTTATAAGATGTAGTTGGAACTACAAAAATATCAGGACAGAATTAGGCAAACAAAACTTTTTTTAAGTTATAAACTCTTTCAAAAATTAAGATAATACACAGTAAAAATTGTTTTTGATTCGAAAAACCAATGACAGCAGTCGACAGAGAGAAACAGCGCGGGAAACGAAAAGACAACGCATTGCTTCGTGCTCACATTGGCTTTCGATACAATTAGTTTTTAATCACCCCTCTAACTCACCGACAAACAATTCAACTCCGACTCCTTTACCTTAAAACCAGTTCGACTCCAACTCTCACTCCGACCCCGCAATCACTGGCAGTGTTACAGGCATTGAGGGAAAATGACTCCGACTCTTGGAATTTTTAACCTACAAATGCCGACTCAGACTCCTTGTCTCCAAAATTTGTCCGACTCCGACTGCGCAGCACTGCTTTTTTACACTATTTTAGTACTTGGAAAAAAGCATATTAAAAAAAAAAGAATATAGCTTGCAAAAAAAAAAACTTAAACAAGATTGAGTCTGGTATCAGTCTGTAAGTTGGTTTGATCGATCTCGAAGGAGCAATGTTGACTTTTGAATTGGACTTGGTCCGATCAAATGATTACAGCGGTCTGGGCTAAGCGCAGCTTTTACTTTAAGTTAGAAACATGAGTTTCGACTAAATGATAACATCTGAAAAAAAAATAAATTTGGAAGCAAAATGTATGTTTTCAATTGCTTTTAACACATGATTTATTTATTTATTTGATTTTGCCTTTTCCAAAAGGTTCGCCCCTCCCTCAAACATTTTTCTCAAAAAGAACCCAAACCCGATGCATTACCAACCAGACGTTTAATAATCCAATGATTGTTTAGTTGTGCCAAGCCCGAATGTTTAGTAAATCATTCTCTATTCCCAACAAAACTATTATGCAGCCTACAAACAAGATCAATATAAGTTTTTGAGAAAAATGTATTTAAAACGTTAAACAGCTATTTGCTTTTATTATATTAGGCCAAAGAATTTTTTTCCTGCATTTAGCATTTGCCGACAAGACATCATTGCACTAAAAAATTAAAACATTAAATCTACTTTAGTACACTTCTTGTATGAGGTAAAAGGATCGTTTACTCATCGATATGTTTTGTTGCAGAATAATCAACAATAATCAGAAAAGTTGTAAATAACTATAGTAATAACTTACTTGTAACTTCTGAGTGAAAATAAAGTACTTTAAAACGCATCAATGAGTCTGCACACTTGACATGCTGATGAAGAGCTGTTTAGCGAATGTAATAGGAAAGCAAAAATCTCCGAAGCATGTGTTTTCTCCCCCGATGACCCCCCCCCCCCCCATCCCCTCTCGTCTCGTCCTGGGTACTGTCATTCGGTACGTATTTCTCTCGTAACCCGATGACAACGCCTTAGGTCTGACCGGTAATCACCACTGCATTCTGCAGGGACGGGGATGGTACTCTTTTAGTCTAAGTGGACACCCTGAGGTCAAAACCAGCTCATCGACACCCTGCATCGACAAACACAAATTTCAAGGATCAAAACACCATTTCCCCCGAAGCAATAGCTATATTTTGTCACCATCTGGACGACGTTATACGGACTCGGGCTAACCTTGCCTCAAAGGAGATTGATTTTTTGTTTCCTTTTATATATATATATATATATATATATATATATATATATATATATATATAAAAGATACTTCTACTTTTTTCTACTAATTTTTTTTTTTTTTTCGAGTTCATATATGAGAAAATTTTATCATTTACGATAAACGCCAAAGCAAACAGATTCCCCGACGAAATACTAAATTTTCCCCGACGGGGGGGCAAGACGCTTCCGACGAGGGGGCAATTGCCCCCCCTGCCCCTCCCTTGGAGCCACGTCTGGTCGTACCAACCTCTGGAAGGCTCTAAAACCGTATGTGCTGAATGAAGACAAAATTAAATAATAAGCTGTAAATTAATTCTATTATAACTTCTGTCATTTAAAAGAAATCTGTGGCTCATTGACACAGGTGGTAGGACCCAATGAAGTATGGATTCCAGGGGGAATGAATGCTCGATCGGTATTGCATTTGTGATCATGGTCCTAGGGATTCGAAGCCCAGGTAAAGGTGTTGGTCCAATCCATTGGGACACTTCGCTCTTGTCCAGATAAGCTGTTGAAGAACATAAGAGGTTGGTCGTCTGGGCTAAGAGCCTGATTCAACTCGATTGGATCGAATTCTACACTCATGTCCAAAATTAGGGTCACAAACATGTTTTTACACAGTAATTTTAAATGACTATCAGTAAAATTTAGACAAATTATATTTTCCATATCGTGAAGAACCGGTAACACAATTTTAACCTTTGTTTTGGAAAAAAAAGTTGTTTAGCACTAGTTTTTGAGGAACTACTGAAATTAGACCGTTTAGACATCCGGGATTTTTGCCTACAATTTATTGCATTAAAACAAAAAAAGAAAAAAATTAACCTCTTTTCAGTCAGAATGAGTTCTCATAACCGTTTAGACGATTTTTTGAGATGGAGAGCAGTTAGCAGGCTTGAAGCTGGGCAGTCACAAGCGGAGGTGACTTGACGGTTACAAGTGGCACCGAAAGTTGTATCCAGATTGTGGAATCAATTCTAAACAAGGCGAACTGTAACCAAAAAGGCCGGTCAAGGTCGTCACAGAGCAACGACGCATGCACAGGATCGCTAATTATTGTATAGGGTGGCACAATGTTGGGCAGTTGTACACCACTGCACGTCTTCGATGCGGGTACTGTCCTGGGGTGCCCACCTGGGGGGGGGGGGGGTCATGGCGCAGACTGAGCCATTAAAATTTTTAGGGGAGCGTGTTTTGAGAGGTATTTTTTTCTTTTTAGAGGGGGGTCTTGCGTTTAGGGGGGCTTTGCAATTTTTAGGGAGGGGGTGCGCCTTTGCTCGAAGGGGGGTGCAATTCTGGTACTGTCAATGCACATGGCTATAGTGTTGAGATAATTGAAGCCAAGTGAGGTTGTTCTGGGGGGTTTTTGGCCCAGACTTCTTGTTTTTCGACGATAAAGCACGTCTACACAGAACCCAGATCGTTGATGATTTTCTTGAAAAAGAGAATATTCGATGTATGGACTGGCCCTCGAGGTCTCCGTATCTCAATCCTATTGAGCATGTTTGGGATGGTCTAGGAAGAGCCATTGCAAAGCTTAACTCCTCTTCTAATACCTTCCAAGAATTAAAAGCCTCGCTTCTGGAAGGTTGGGCTTTGTTGTCCCAAGCATTTACTGACATCCTCATGAACAGAATGAAAGCTCGTTGTGAAGCTTGCATAGCAGTGCACGATGGTCACACTCCATATTAGACAGGCTTTTCCCGAGATAAACAATCTCTGATTCATAATATAGCACCTTTTGATATCCCCTATTTCATAATTCTCAGTTAAAAACTTTTCCATGTTATGTTTCTATGTTCTTTCTTCTCCCATTATACCTCTGTGCCATTCGTGGCAATACAGTGAATATTTTTTCAGTTTTCGTTTCAGATTTTTTGTTTATGACCCTAGTTTTGGGCATGAGTGTACCAGTAGCGTGTAGCGTAGTGAGAAATTGGTATGTACAATTGACCGTATTCGATTCGCTCGAATACTGATCGAGTTAAATGTACCCCTTAATAAGCAGTTATCGTACTAGATTACAAGACTTCCCTTGTTAAAGGAAATTTCTCACTGCATTCGTGAAATAAACTTTAGACGTACGGTAAATGACAAGTTATGTGCATGGTTAAGGGATTTTTTATTTCATTTATATTGTTGTTGGCCTGTAATGTTGGAATTCTAACTTATGTATAAAGTTAATTCTCACGGTGTTAGAACTTAGAAATTGCACTTCTATAGCTGTGAACGTTTAATTTATTTTCAACTATGATTCATGTCTATATATTTTTTGAAATAAACTGGAATCAGTGGTTTGACCAGTTATTTTAACACTCGCTTATATATGGGCATACTAAAAGCTAGTAATGAGCATACTCGCTGAATTCAAATATTTTTAGGAATTACACTGAAGAAGTATTCAATAATGTTAAAATCCTTACATTTTCTTTCAATGTAATCAAATTTCAAGTATTAGAGAAGCAATAAAATTAAAAACTAGATGACTGACAAATCACTTTTGAAAGGAACTATTCTACTGCTACTGCTGCATTTTTTATTTACCGTTTGCCAAATTTAGCTTAGGTTTTATCATCAATCCTAAATAATAATTGTGAGAAAGAAGGGTAAAAAAATAGTTATGATCATATGTGCCCATAACTACGATACTTTTGACTAGTTATGGGCACATTAGCTTAAAAGGATCTTAAATATCTTTATTAATGGCAAAAACGAATGTACATGAGGGGGGGGGGGGGAGCTGAAGAATGAGTGCGTAGCTATAAATCTGCGATCTGATTTTTAAAAAAAATCAACGCAAGGACGAAAACTTAAATGTTAAGAAATTCATTGTTGGTGACTAAGAAGCATTAACGTAATAAATCACAGTGTTGACAAAAAATTATATTTGGAAATAATATGATGAGGATGTTTTTGAAAGATGCTATTTTGAGAATTTGTTAATTATGTTCCTGGAATATCAATTACAAACTTGATATTGGCAATACAAGACAAACCTGCCCATAACTGGTTTGGTGACCATAACTAGTCATTTACCCTGTTATGCTTTACACAAAAATAATTGTTAAGCAGAATGTTACTTGAAAACCGTATATCTATAGACTTTTAACCATGTGGATTAACTTTGCACCGATGCATATTTTATAGCACGATTTGACTTCAAGTGAAAATGTAAAAGGTTCAATGCTGCACTCTGCTAGCAAGATTAATTTCAGAACTTTTTATTTAACAAAATAAGTTAGTAACACTGTACACCAGTTAATTTTATGACTCAATAACTCTGTACTGTTCGGAATTGATTATTATGTGCCGGTCAAAAGTTTTAATGGTCAAATATTATGTAATAGTATATGCATTAAATTAAATTATGGGAATATTCTGATACAATAAAACAAAAATGGGGGAGAATTTAAACATTTAAGCACGTTGTTTTTTATAGTTCAAAGTAGGGCCACTTTAAAAAAAATCATTTTACATCACATGGTTCAAATTACGTTAAGAGGTAGAATAAATTTAAACCTGTACGGTTTTTATACTTGTTTCTTTATTTTGGGTAATTATACAACAATTCAGTAGGATGTTTTCTTTCATTTTTTAACTGAAAGCAGTTTATAGCAGTTTATGCCAATAGATGCAATAACACAATTAAAATATCAGTGAAGCAGTTAAAAATCGAAGAAATACGGGTCAAGCTGCCTTGAATTACTGCGTGTTAACACAATTTAATAAGTAGCGTGAAAATATATTAAAATAACTGCGATTTTTTTTTAAACAAATAATAAAGCTTCCATCTTGCAACAGTAATCATAATGAACAAACCTTATTTTCGGGAAAAATTGCCAATACTACATCAAAAGGTTCAATTGGATCATAAAGGAATGCGACGTAACTATGTCATTACTCATCACGTAATTTTCTTAGAACGCAAACATCACACTTTTTATTGCCTGTTATATGATGTCTTCAGTAACGCCTGCAGTGGCACATAAATCTGAAATTTATTTATTCTTTCATGGAAAAAGCGCATAACACCTGTTACAATATCACTTGATTTCATTATGTAAATAGATATAACACGATAACAACTTACCAGCCTCTGCAACAATGAGAAAACTATCAACAATCAACACAATGATTATGACTAGCATTGTTTTTGTAAGACAGTGTGTTTAAGTGTGAACAGACTCTGAGACACATAGAATCTGTGAACTAGCTCACAAATTCCTGATATTGACCGACTTGCTCAAAGGAGTTCACAGGTGCTCAAACATCCACATGACTGGAAATTTGTCATTATGATAGATCGGCTTTGGGAATATTCTGCATATCCGCAATTGGTTACGAAAGGCAATAAATGGAAGCAGTTATTTTTTTTTTTACCACAGTAAGTAAAATTATTTTTCTACTTTAATTGGCTGAAACAGCAAATTAATATTATCCTAGCAATGTTTTATTTTATACTTGATTTTGACCTTTTAAAAATATAATGCATATACATTTTTTTGAAGTTTCTGTAGTAAAATTATTTTACTAAGCGACATCAATGTTTCCAAAATTTTGAGTAAAATAATGGCTTTTGCTTGGATGCGAAGAAAATATATCTTGATATAGGTAAGAACTTACAAAATCCATAAATAAACTTTTTAACAGACTATCGCCACTGATTAGAGCTCGATTCTTTCACGGTATAAATCAGTCATGAATTTATCTGTAAACATACTGTAAAGCAAGTCCTTAAAATAATTTTATCCATTTCCTTTTTGTACCGACCAAAATAATGTTTTAGGATTTGATGAATTATTTGATGAATTTATTTAAATTTTTCATATTTCCAAAATTGGAAAGCATGAAATATTTCAATAGTTAGTCGGCGTCTAAAATAGTTTTTGAGATACAGCAAATTTAATTGCTATTAAAATGACAAAATTTATCTTACGGATGTCAAATTCACACATCGTGTTTACAGCTTTAAGCAGTTACTTTGAAATGATTGCACTCATTAAACGTCGGCAAATCCGTCACACGTTTTGTATGTACTTACTAGATGAACTTAGCTCCAATGCCAACACTGATTTAGATGATTCTGGAAGTAATAATTGGAGAGAATTAAGTGAGTGGACATCTCTGAAGTGCCTTTTTGGGCACTGAAGATGTTTTTCTAGTTAAAATGTTTAAGCAAAAGTCATCACATCCTAAAACATTATTTTGGTCGGTACAAAAAGAAAATAGATAAAATTATTTTAAGGACTTACGTTATAGTATGTTTACAGATAAATATCATGTCTGCTTTATACCGTGAAAGAATTGATTGCTATCTCTAATCAGTGGCGATAGTCCGTTAAAAAGTTTATTTATGGATTTTGTAAGCTCTTTACGTACCAAGATATATTCCTTGGCATTCGAGCAAAAGCCACTATTTCTAAAATAATTTTGAGACCTAGATAATCATGACTTTTGGGTCGTAAAAAAATAGTAAAAAAAACTTTATGGATTGTTTAGCTACACTCAGTTTATTCATGTTTAGATGATTGGTTTATGACCTAAATAATCAGTTAAAGTTTTAATTACCACTAGCAGTTTGTTTGAAGGTTTATTTGTTCTTCATATTTCACATGCTGGGGCTTATTTTTTGTCAGTAAAATTATTTAATTGAACTCATTTGTTTTAACCACAACTTGATTAATTTTATTAGTTACAAGTTTAATACAGTCAAGTGCTCATACTTAGATCAGTACCCTAACTTGGGACATTTTGCCGAATTTAATTTATAGGGCTGGTATGCATGTCAGTATTTCAGCAGTAAGAAATAAATGGTGTTGCAGAATAACGGAATAGTTATCTTTTGAGGCTATGTGATCTAAATGATGTTTTAGCTTTATGGGTTAGTTTAATGATTTTGAAAATTTCGAAAAAAGATAAAGTACGAAAATAACTTTGGTTACCAACACTAACTGAGCAGCATTAGTTTGAATTTGCTTCACACATCATCTCATCTATGTACCTGTGCCTTATTTGAGCTAATTCATTTCTACTCAACTAATTCAGTTTAACTAAATTCTTCATAAATTTGAGAAATTGCAAATACGCTCCAAACTTGGACACTGTTCCTCCTTGGGGACACTGTTCCAAGTTAAGGTACTAAAGCATAAAAAGTGTCTATTAGAAATGTTGTAGAAATAAAGTGTATAACTGTATTAAGAAAAAAGTATAAATACAAAATTTGTAAAATGATCGCTATTCTGATGACAATAAATGTGTCATTCACTAACAGGACAGAAAAGTTGTCATTGTTAAAAAAAAAAAAAAAAAAAGGAATTTATTGATGAGCAAAAGACGTTTTGCCAAAATATTACATTTGTTAGTTCTACTAATGAAAATGAGTCTCAAAGTATAGGTGAGACTAATTTATTTGTTGTGAATTTTACGTATTATGAAGGAATGAAAATGAATGTGAAAAGATGTGAAATGATGAACATGGAGAGCTCAGCTGCATTGATAATTATTTGAGCCCACAATTGCTTCTAAGCTTCAAAATACAGAGGGAAACGTGGAAATATTACATTCAAAAGAATAAAGATGGCTAGGGAGACATTCAACATTTTCAGGGACAAGTATACATTCTGAAATCTTTGAACGTTTACAAGATTATTATTTCTATCTAAATGATATTTTTTTTCTGTATTGAGCTGTAAAATAAATTTTTTAAAATGATATTTGGTGTCCCAAACGATTATCTATTGCTGCATACATGAAAGAAAGATCAAAATGTTAAGTGTCCTAAGTTAGGGAGGGAGTTCCCTAACTTGAGACAATGAACATTTTTTTGTTTTATTTTTAAAGGGACATATCTACACATCTATACCTTGTCCTGAAGTGAAGTACTAAGGCACATCCTAAAAATAAAATACTTCGTTCAAATGGAAAACATATGATTAATGTGCTACGAAAGGTAAAAGTTCAAAATTGTCCCAAGTATGAGCACTTGACTGTAGCATAAATAAAAATACAGGGTATAGGCCCGTCATTTATGGGGATGGGGTGAATGAACACAGCACAGTAAATGAACAATTGAATTGCTGGTATTTAAAGTAATTTTAGATAATAAGGTCTCAAAAGTTTTTCTTGAATAATTTCACAACCTTTTATACAAATTCAAAGATGGAACGGCGAGAAAATTGTGTGTTCGCTGACTGGTTAGACGTGCTCAAATACTGGGTTGCTGTACCACTTCATTTAAACTTCCCTAAAACATATATCAGAAAAATACAAGTCGTCTGTTTATTTTAAATAATTACAAATATTTTAGTTTTTTATCCTTTGCCAGTGACTCCCGAACTCAGGCTACACAAATGTGCCAATTGCGGACTGCCCGATTTTTCAAAAGCTTTCTCCTAATCACACCTCGGGTGAACCTTAAGGAATTGTTTCGTCATTTATCTTAATGAATTTGCAAAAGTTTCTTTTTTTTTCTTTTTAATATTAATTGTTAGATTTTTTAATTACCTCAGATTCCAATTTTTTAAAAAAAATATTTTCATAAAAAACGTACTGACGTTTTTTAAAAGTACGTCAATGATCTTAGTTATGCATTTCCTTTCAAATACCTATCAATTCGTTTCGGAAAGGAAAAGAAAAAAAACGTAAAAAAAAAATACTTTTATTCATGTATTTATTTTTTTTAGTTTGAGGGTGATTGAATAAAATTACTTTATTATGTACATTTTACTACAAACCAGTGTTGGGCATCAACTAAAAAAATCAACTAAATTTGTAATTGATTGATTAGTTGACTAAAGTAATCTGACTCCCATTTAGTTCAGACTAATATTTTAAAAATTTAATTCAATTGCAGACGAAGATTAACGTTAGTTTAAACTAACTCGTTAGTTGACTAAAAAAACTAATTTAGTTCAGATTGATTTAGTTCAGATTAAATTAATCAGATTGAATTTAGTCAGACTAAAAGTAATCAGATTAAAAGTAATCAGATTAAAAGTAATCAGATTAAAAGTAATCAAATTGATTTGATTACTTTTTTAATTCAGATTAAATTCGTAAAATATAAATATCACATGAACAGAGGCACATTTGTATTTCTACGTGTATATATATATTTATGCAAGCATACACGAGTTAATGCGTGTACATACGACTACGTGCGGGTATATACGTATATAAAAGTGTTATCCCGCGTATGTTCGTGTACGGAGGTATATTTGAAATTTTAAGTAAATATACATATTTATGTGTGCATACACAAGTAAATACGTGTATATACGAGTATGTACGTGTATACATGAGAATATGCATATGGATACGTGTAACCCCGAGTATACTCGTGTACAGAGGTAAATTTGCTTTTAATTGTGTATACACATACTTATGCGTGCACACAAGCGAGAATACGTTTATATACGTGTACACATGAGAATATGCGTATAGATACGTGTTACCCCGAGTATACTCGTGTAAAGAGGTACATTTCTATTTCGACGTGTATATACATATTCAAGCATGCATATACGAGAAAGCACGTGTACATACAAGTATGTTTGTGCACACACGAGAATATGCGTATAGATATGTGTTACCCCGAGTATACTCGTGTAAAAAGCTACATTTGTATTTGTACGTGTATATAGATATGTATGCGTGCATAAACAAGAAGATACGTGTATATAAAAGTATGTTCATGTACACACAAGAATATATGTAAACATACGTGTTACCCCGAGTATACTCGTGCACAGAGGTAAATTTCTATTTAAACGTGTATATACACATTGATGCATGCATATACGAGAAAATACGTGTATATACGAGTAAGTACGTGTACACATGACAATAGGTATATAGATACTTGTTCAACCCGAGTATACTCGTGTACGATGGAATATATTTATTTCTACGTTTATATGCATATTTATGCGTTTATAAACGAGTAAATACGTGTATATACGAGTATGTACGTGTACACATGAGAATATGCGTATAGATACGTGTTACCCCCGAGTATACTCGTGTAAAGAGGTACATTTCTATTTCGACGTGTATATACATATTCCAGCATGCATATACGAGAAAGCACGTGTGCATACAAGTATGTTCGTGCACACACGAGAATATGCGTATAGATATGTGTTACCCCCGAGTATACTCGTGTAAAAAGCTACATTTGTATTTGTACGTGTATATAGATATTTATGCGTGCATAAACAAGAAGGTACGTGTATATAAAAGTATGTTCATGTACACACGAGAATATATGTAAACATACGTGTTAACCCGAGTATACTCGTGCACAGAGGTAAATTTCTATTTAAACGTGTATATACACATTGATGCATGCATATACGAGAAAATACGTGTATATACGAGTAAGTACGTGTACACATGACAATAGGTATATAGATACTTATTTAACCCGAGTATACTCGTGTACGATGGAACAATTGTATTTCTACGTTTATATGCATATTTATGCGTTTATAAACGAGTAAATACGTGTATATACGATTATGTACGTGTACACATGAGAATATGCGTATAGATACGTGTTACCCCGAGTATACTCGTGTAAAGAGGTACATTTCTATTTCGACGTGTATATACATATTCAAGCATGCATATGCGAGAAAGCACGTGTACATACAAGTATGTTTGTGCACACACGAGATTATGCGTATAGATATGTGTTACCCCGAGTATACTCGTGTAAAAAGCTACATTTGTATTTGTACGTGTATATAGATATGTATGCGTGCATAAACAAGAAGGTACGTGTATATAAAAGTATGTTCATGTACACACGAGAATATATGTAAACATACGTGTTACCCCGAGTATACTCGTGCACAGAGGTAAATTTCTATTTAAACGTGTATATACACATTGATGCATGCATATACGAGAAAATACGTGTATATACGAGTAAGTACGTGTACACATGACAATAGGTATATAGATACTTGTTCAACCCGAGTATACTCGTGTACGATGGAATATATTTATTTCTACGTGTATATACATATCTATGCGTTTATAAACGACTAAATACGTGTATATACGAGTATGTACGTGTACACATGAAAATATGCGTATAGATACGTGTTACCCCGAGTATACTCGTGTAAAGAGGTACATTTGTATTTCTACGTGTTAATGCATATTTAAGCTTGCATATACGAGAAAGTATTTGTATATACAAGTATGTTCGTGTACACACGAGAATATGCATATAGATGCGTGTTAACCCGAGTATACTCGTGCAGAGAGGAGAATTTTTATTTAAGATTGTACATACAATTTTATGCGAGCATATACGAGAAAAGACAAGTATGTACGAGTATGTTCGTGTACACAAGAGAATATGCGAATAGATACGTGTAACCCGAGTATACTCGTGTACAGAGGTACATTTGTATTTGTACGTTAATACGTTAAAAAACATATTTATGCTCGCATACACTTGTATATACGAGTAAAAACATGTATTAACGAGTAGTTTTGTGCATATCCGTATATATACGCGTTATCCCGAATATTCGTGTATACAGGAAATTTTGTATTTCTACGTGTATATACCTATAAGTACGTGTAAACACAAGTAAATACGTGTATATACGAGTAAATAAGTGTAAACCCATTTTTTTTTTTTTATTTCTACCTGTTATCCCGAGTATATTCGTGGACGGAGGTATCTGTAATTTCTAAGTGTATGTACAAATTTATTTGTGCATACGCGAGTAAATACGTGATTACACGGGTATGTACGTGTACACAAAAAATATGCGTATGGATACGTGTTAATCCG
The DNA here is from genome assembly GCF_026930045.1 of Uloborus diversus. Lineage (NCBI taxonomy): Eukaryota > Metazoa > Arthropoda > Arachnida > Araneae > Uloboridae > Uloborus > Uloborus diversus. The sequence goes on along the minus strand of NC_072740.1, from coordinate 31,208,246 downwards.
AGTATACTCGTGCACAGAGGTTTATTTATTTATATTATATATATATATATATATATATATATATATAATTATACCTTGCATATACGAGAAAATACGTGTATATTCGAGTAAGTTCATGTACACACGAGAATAGACGTATATATTCCTTTTTAGCCCGAGTATACTAGTGTACAATGGTACATTTGAATTTCTATGTGTATATGCATATTTATGCGCTTATACATAGGTAAATGCATGTATATATGATTATGTATGTGAACACACGAGAGAATATGCGTAAAGATACTTGTTACTCCGAGTATACTTGTGCACAGAGAAATTTGCTTTTAAACGTGTATATACATATTTATGTGAGCATATAAGAGAATACGAGTATGTACGTGTTCACACGAGAATATGCGTGTAGATAAATGTTACACCGAGTATACTCGTGTGTAGAGGTAATTTTCTATTTAAGATTGTACATACATTTTTATGCGTGCATACATGAGAAAATACAAGTACATACGGTGTAGATTTATTTCAATCTCTCTAGATTTAGTATAAAGTTTAATCTGACGAAGTTTAATCTTCTTACTTTAGTTGACTAAATCAATATGATTAAATTAGTTTGTCTAAATCAATCTGATTATATTAGTTTGACTAAATCAATCTGATTAAATTAGTCTGAACTAAATCAATCTGAACTAAATTAGTTTTTTTTCCCTACAACTAACCAAGTTAGTTTAAACTAACGTTAATCGTCGTCTGCAATTGAAAAAATCAGATTAAATATAATCTGAACTAAATGTGAGTCAGATTACTTTAGTCGATTGAGGATTTAGTTGATTAATGCACAATACTGGTTTAAACGCATATTCTCGTGCGTACACGTACATACTCGTATATACTTGTCTTTTCTCTTACATGCACGCATAAAAGTGTATGTACAATCATAAATACAAATTTTCCTCTGTGCACGAGTATACTCGGGTTAACATGCATCTATACGCATATTCTCATGTGTACACGAACATACTTGTATATACACGTACTTTCTCGTATATGCACGCTTAAATACGTATATACACGTAGAAATACAAATGTGTCTCCATACACGAGTATACTCGGGATAACACGTATGTTTACTTATATTCTCGCGTGTACATGAACATACTTGTATAAATATGTACCTTCTCGTTTATGCACGCATAAATATCTATATACACGTACAAATACAAATGTAGTTCTTTACACGAGTATACTCGGAGTAACACATATCTATACGCATATTCTAGTGTGTACACGAACATTCTTTCACGTACACGTACTTTCTCGTATATGCATGCTTGAATATGTTATGTACATACACGTCGAAATACAAATGTACCTCTTTACACGAGTATACTCGGGGTAGCACGTATCTATACGCATATTCTCATGTGTACACGTACATACACGTATTTTCGCTTGTATACACGCATAAGTATGTATATACACAATTAAAAGCAAATTTACCTCTGTACACGAGTATACTCGGGGTAACACTTATCTATACGCATACTATCGTGTGTACTCGTACATAATTGTATATATTTATATGTATTTACTCGTTTATAAACGCATAGATATGCATACACACGTAGAAATACAAATGTGCCTTCGTACACGAGTATACTCGGGTTAAACACTTATTTGTCGTGTGTACACGTACTTACTCGTATATACACGTATTTTCTCTTATATGCATGCATCTTTATGTATATACACGTTTAAATAGAAATTTACCTCTGTACACGAGTATACTCGGGGTAACACGTATGTTTACATATTCTCGTGTGTACATGAACGTACTTGTCTATACACGTGCCTTCTCCTATATGCACGCACAAATATGTATATACACGTACAAATACAAATGTACCTCTTTACACGAGTATACTCGGGGTAACAAATATCTATACGCATATTCTCGTGTTTACACGAACATACATGTATATACACGTACTTTCTCGTATATGCACGCTTAAATATGCATGAACACGTAGAAATACAAATGTACCTCTTTACACGAGTATACTCGGGGTAAAACGTATCTATACGCATATTCTCATGTGTACACGTACATACACGTATTTTCGCTTGTGTGCACGCATAAGTATGTATATACACAATTAAAAGCAAATTTACCTCTGTAAACGAGTATACTCGGGGTAACACGTATCTATACGCATACTATCGTGTGTACTCGTACATAATCGTATATATATGTATTTACTCGTTTATAAACGCATAGATATGCATACAAACGTAGAAATACAAATGTGCCTTCGTACACGAGTATACTCGGATTAAACACTTATTTGTCGTGTGTACACGTACTTACTTGTATATACACGTATTTTCTTTTATATGCATGCATCTATATGCACGTTTAAATAGAAATTTACCTCTGTACACGAGTATACTCGGGGTAACACGTATGTTTACATATATTCTCGTGTGTACATGAACGTACTTGTATATACACGCACCTTCTCCTATATGCACGCACAAATATGTATATACACGTACAAATACAAATGTACCTCTTTACACGAGTATACTCGGGGTAACAAATATCTATACGCATATTCTCGTGTTTACGCGAGCATACTTGTATATACAAATACTTTCTCGTATATGTAAGCTTAAATATGCATGAACACGTAGAAATACAAATGTACCTCTTTACACGAGTATACTCGGGGTAACACGTATCTATACGCATATTTTCATGTGTACACGTACATACTCGTATATACACGTATTTAGTCGTTTATAAACGCATAAATATGCATATACACGTAGAAATACAAATGTGCCATCGTACACGAGTATACTCGGGTTAAACAAGTATCTATATACCTATTGTCGTGTGTACACGTACTTACTTGTATATACACGTATTTTCTCGTATATGCATGCATCAATGTGTGTATACACGTTTAAATAGAAATTTACCTCTGTGCACGAATATACTCGGGGTAACACGTATGTTTACATATATTCTCGTGTGTACATGAACATACTTGTATATACACGTACCTTCTCGTTTATGCACGCATAATTATCTATATACATGTACAAATGCAAATGTAGCTTTTTACACGAGTATACTCGGGGTAACACATATCTATACGCATATTCTCGTGTGTACACAAACATACTTGTATGTACACGTGCTTTCTCGTATATGCATGCTTGAATATGTATATACACGTCGAAATAGAAATGTACCTCTTTACACGAGTATACTCGGGGTAACACGTATCTATACGCATATTCTCATGTGTACACGTACATACTCGTATATACACGTATTTACTCGTTTATAAACGCATAAATATGCATATAAACGTAGAAATACAAATGTGCCTTCGTTCACGAGTATACTCGGGTTAAACACTTATTTGTCGAGTTTACATGTACTTACTCGTATATACACGTATTTTCTCTTATATGCATGCATCTATATATTTATACACGTTTAAATAGAAATTTACCTCTGTACACGAGTATACTCGGGGTAACACGTATGTTTACATATATTCTCGTGTGTACATGAACATACTTGTATATACACGTTCCTTCTCCTATATGCACGCAGAAATATTTATATACAAGTACAAATACAAATGTACCTCTTTACACGAGTATACTCGGGGTAACAAATATCTATACGCATATTCTCGTGTGTACACGAACATACTTGTATATGCACGTACTTTCTCGAATATGCACGCTTCAATATGAATATGCACGTCGAAATACAAATGTTCCTCTTTACACGATTAGACTCGGGATAAAACGTATCTATACGCATATTCTCATGTGTACACGTATATGCACGTATTTTCGCTTGTGTGCACGCATAAGTATGTGTTTTCACAATTAAAGCAAATTTACCTCTGTACACGAGTATACTCGGGGTAACACATATCCATATGCATATTCTCTTGTGTACACGTACATACTCGTATATACACATATTTACTCGTGTATGCACACATAAATATGTGTATTCACTTAAAAATTCAAATATACCTCCGCACACGAACATACGCGGGATAACACGTTTATATACATATATTTACGCACATAGTCGTATATACACGTATTAACTCGTGTATGCTTGCGTAAATATGTACATACACGTAGAAATACAAATGTGTCTCTGTTCATGTGACATTTATATTTTACGAATTTAATCTGAAGTAAAAATTTAATCAAATTAATTTGATTACTTTTAATCTGATTACTTTTAATCTGACTAAATTCAATTTGATTAATTTAATCTGAACTAAATCAATCTGAACTAAATTAGTTTTTTTAATCAACTAACGCGTTAGTTTAAACTAACGTTAATCTTCGTCTGCAATTGAATTAAATTTTTAAAATATTAGTCGGAACTAAATGAGATCAGATTACTTTAGTCGATTGAGGATTTAGTTGATTAATGCCCAACACTGCTACAAACTAAATTAGGCATTTATATTTTCAATAATAACGATTCTCAGTAGCACCTACTTGGCGATACGGGGGATTCAATTTTTTTAAAAGTAATTTTCAATGAATTTCTTTGAAATTTTCAGCATATTTACATGATGCTAACACTAACTCAAATATAAAATTTCATTGAATTATTTTGAAATTTAATTTTTTTTAATTTAAATTTAGATTTTATAACGCTTTTGTTATATTACTCCTTGCAAACGAAAATTCATCAAATTTATAAAATACTAGCAAAATATGATACGTAAAACAACCGAAATTAGAACGTTGGAATTACTTTTTCAAAATTTTGTCTTAAAAATAAATAATGAGAAGAAAAGCCGAAAACTAGACGTTTTCGATAAAATATGTTCATATTTCAATAAAATATAGCAAATATACTCCACAAAACTAATCAAACAGAAAAATCTTTCACAACAAAATGTTAACAAACCACTTAAATACTTGGCATAAAATTTTCAGCAAATTGAAATAATAATTCGTTTGCAAGGAGCAGTTTGAATTTTGTAATTATGTCGAAAATTAGGTTTTGAGGAAATCAACATTTTCTGTTTTATTGCCAATTTCATTATTGAATAAACAAATTAGTTTTAAATACAAATTCACCACAAATAAGGTCTTATGATTCATTTAAAATGGTATTAGTATTAAAAATTTAAATATTATATGCTTTTTTTTTTACTCATGCATTTTATATGTATTTTTATATGCATTTTTTAGTAAAAAAAAAGGGGGCGTGGCTCCTACAAAAAGTGTCATAACTTCGCCAGTTTTCCACCGATTCAGTTCTTTTTCTTTTTAAACGGTTCAGCTAAAGGTCTAATTTTTAGAAATGTAATGAATGAAAAAACGTTTGTTTGACCAATTTTTACTCATCTGAAAGCCCCTTATCGCCTTAAGGGGTTTTGTTGAAGGAAGAAAAGACGGAGGGGGAGGGGTGTCAACCAACTTCTAGAGGGGGCGGGGCATTAATCGAAAAGGTTAAAAACCACTGGTTTAATGCATAATGTGTAATTTACCAATTTCCACGGCAAGATTCTCATTCCAACAACCGCAAATGGAGCAACGATTGACACTTCTAGTTTAACTCAAGAAAACAATATCTTAAAACCATATTTTGATGAGACGTTGATTTACACCATTACTACATTGAAAGGCAACATATGAAGCCAAAAATCCTATCAAAAAAGTGGTTGCCTATAAATGACAATGAAATGAAAGGATTTTTGTTGCTCCATGTTTTACAGGGTATTTATTCATAAGACCGATGTCACGATGTTTTGATCAAAATCGCTAAGTCTTGAAACTCCATTCTTTTGCAATTATGGCCTACGACATAATAACCTTTTTTTTTCTTCATTTTTGGCATTTTACTCTCAAATATAATCCACAAGCACGGAGTTAACGATCTTATACATTTCTTTCCATTTCGAATTTGAATGAAGTTACTCGTACTTCATCAAAACAAGACTTGCTAAGTTTAAAAAATTTTAAACAAGAATTAACTAGACACCAAGGATGAATTCACACTTACAACTTATTTTTATGTCAGATCTATAGCACCTTACGACGAGAAACAATAACAATTGTACGCAAGAATAAAAAAAAATATTCAATTCGAATGCACAGTTTTCTCATATTCATTACCACAGGCCAACAAAAGACTAAAATCTTAGCGGGCAGAAAAAAATTTTAGGCGCCAGACAAATTATTTCGCCGTTTGCAGTTTAACATGGCTTCTGAAAGATTAATTTTTTTTTGAAAAAAACTAGTTTCTGAGACATATTTTTAAGTCATCCTGTAGTGGAGAGTATTGTGCCTTGGGACGTTTGTACCTTGGGACACTGCTAATTTCTAAGAATCTATTTTTCGCTGCCATGTTTTTGCAATCTGTAATGGTAACCTTCACCACTAAATAGCCACTAATATAGGACAGTGCCGATACCTTTGAAAATGGTAAAAAGTATTTAAAAAAAAAATAGAACAGGATGAAACCCATCGGAAAAGTAAGAAAATATAATAAAACTAGTCGACCCGTGCGGAACTCCGCACTGTGCTTTGAATCGTTTCATAAGACATTTCGCTCTTTAAAATTTTCAAAGAAAGAACATTATGAAGAAGAACCGAAAAAAAGTAAGCGCAGAAGAGAACGCATGTAATTTAAAGACATCAGTAACAAAACCTCGTTAAATACAACGTTGTGATAATTTGATCATCGCTCACCTTTTGGTCGTACATATTTTCAATGCAAACATAAATATCATTAAAAGTGTGGCTGAGTAGTGACTCGTGAAAAAGCAATAATTGTGCATGTGAAAAAACAGGTTGTGGCAAATACAGTCCTGCCCATGTGAGCATCTGACGGGAAAAAAAGAAACATTAAAGAGATATTTATTGGCACGGATTCGAATTGGCGCCAGTCTAATTAACAACCCGACACCCCAACATACCTAGCATGTGCGCCTTCCTTTTTGAAAGCTATTCATTGAAGGAATGCGTAGTAAAAAACAGCAAAAAAGCTTTTTGCCAAAAAAAAAATAATAATAATAATAAGATCATGCTTCCATGTTTTGTCATTAACCAGCATGATACGATTTAAAATTATTCGTAAAGCATGGAATTTGAATAAAGAATGACGAAGATCTCACGTAGCGATTAAAACAAACATTCTAGAGAAGTAATAAATTAGATTGAAAATAAGTGTTTTTATCTTTGAATATTGAACTATTTCACATAGAAGGTTGCTTTAACCATTACGGCTTAAATGCCCGCACATGTTTCTCCTTTAATCGAACACTTAAAATTCAGAACCAAAACCAGTTGAATTGAGTCCGTTTTTTAAGTGTAATTTTTCGAACGTAGACAAAATGTTTTTTTTTTTTTCAGCAGAAAGCAGAGGAGTAGAAAATGATTTCTTGCTAATGAAGTTGATAATAATTTTAATGCTTTATATCGTATTCGCGCGAATAAAAAATTAAAGGTTTACTGGGTGAAACTCGTAGTTTTAATTTGGCGTAGTATTTTTTCATTTGTACAAAAGGTCGAACATTGCTATTAAAAACATCTACATTTCAGCATACAATGAAAATGTTTTTCTGCGCAAAAAAGATTTCCTTTAGGTAATTCTAATACCTTTTTATGCTTACATTATGCTGAGTGGTCTGGATGTAGTCAAAGCTTAAAAAAAGGGAAAAACACCTTTCGATTAACAGTCAACTTATCCGAATGATAACTGCAGCCTGCATAAAGGAGTCAAAACACCAAGTAGCATTCCCACAGTATTTATTTTATTACGTGTGTATGTTATGTGTACATGTAATGCGTAATACTAATATAAATTTGATATTATGTCGGACAGCCCAAGCTTGCCCGAAGTTCAGATAGTTTATAGCCGAACGCTCTACCGAAAAAAACTTATCAGTTTAACCGAACAACTAAGTCCGGTGCTTTTAAGCTTTATTAAAATATGAACACACACACACACACAGGCTTTTTTTTTTTTCCCCGAAAGCGGCATAAAGAATTGGAAAACTGCATTAGAACTTTACTGAAAAAAAAAAATCATAAGAACTGCAGGCATCAAGGTTTTGAAACAGCAAGGGGTGTTTTCGAAAACTTGATTTTTCGACCGTAAGTCTATTTTTCGTCATTAGCCAGACTGATAAGCTTTAAAATGAGATGGGAATAATATATAAGATAACATATTGAAGAAAAAAGGTTTTATTTTTGAAAATTTTTACAATTTGTTACCGCAGGCTGCTTGCACCGTTATGACTTAGATGGCAGCACGTGTTCATCATTTAACAGCACGGTTAAAATACAAAATAAATTAAACTATGCTCTTTTTTAAGCGTAGCTTTTCGAATGTAGTAAAAATGTGATAAGCTATTTGTTTTTTTGCAAAAAGAAGAAAAAATACATATTTTACCCTTCAAATTGAGGTAGTAATTTTTTTATTTGTACAAAGAGTCAAAAACTCATTAGAGGAATATATATTTCAATATACGATTTATTATTTTTTTCTGAACAAAAAGCAATTCTACTGTAGTCTGAAATCTTAAACCTGTTACTTATATTTTCGCTTACATTATGCTTTAATTTTCTTACCAGAGCCAAAGCTTAAAAAGAAAAACGTACAATTCCGAAGTACTTTAGCACAAAGTCACTTCAAGTTTTCATATCAGCAAGGAGCGTTTCCTTCTTACTTCAAAGTTGTTATTTACTTAATTAAGGGTTCATGTAATACGCGATATTTCTCTAATTTTTTGTTGCAGATTGTCCGGACGTGGGCCCGAACACGCATTCTCCTGGTTACGAAGAGAACGCTCTGCCGATCAAGCTATTCAGCTCTGACGGTCATAGCGCAAATTAAAGTTATAAGTTTAACCGAAAACCTCATTCTGGTTCTTTAAAACAGGTTTTAAGAAATGCATCTCATTCAGTAAAGCATTGAATTTGCAGAAACTGTCTAACTCGCAGTTTCTGCCTCACCATAACTTAGAAAAAAATACAGTTATATTTTTTGGCCAACGGCTTTAAGCTACTTTGTTACATATGTTTCTACGTACAACACCAAATAAAAAAAAGAGAAAAATCACAAGGTGGTGTAGCAACCAATTTTTTTTTTTATTTTGCTAAAATTCCGGAATAATCGGGGGGGGGGGGGGTCCAATTCACCTCGTAAATCTAAAATCTATGACATCCTAAGAAATTTTTCATTTTTTACGACCTAATTAGAAATAAACGCAAATTCTATTACAGCATGCTGTTGTGTAAACCTATGCCTAATTAAATAAAATATTTTTCTTAGATTCGGAATATGAAAAGGTTTGTTCTTACATACACAAACCTTGCAGATAGTAAAAACAGTGAAATTATTTGGCGTTCCATGTATTGTCTTCTCATAAGCCAGTTTTGTACCCAGAAAGCCATTACCCTACTTTACCCCCACCTTAACTTAAATGTATGGGAATTATTTTTGTACGATTGGAAAGTTTTGTTCCGAGTCACCGCGCTGTACCGATAAACACGATTTTACGGTAATGATGTTGCATACTGTGTGTTTTTTTTTCTTCAATTTTTTAACTTTTGATCTGGAAATACATTTAAACTTTTCTATGAAGATAACAATTAAGTACGCAAAGGAGGGGGGCATTGCCATTTACACTGAAACCTGTTTTTGTGCGGTGGAATAGGGACCACATAAAAAAAAGTCGTGCAAAACGCAGGGTGCCCCGCCCCCTAAGAGAAAGGGCGCACCCCTCTAAATATCGCGGAGCTCCCCGAATGAGAAACATACCCTTCAAAATACCCCTCCCCCCGAAAAATTTCAATGGAGCAGTCTGGGACTTGACCCCCCTAGGTTGGCACCCCTGCAAAACTTTATCAATAGCTATAAAAAATAAGATTTGGGAACTAAAATAACCCCCAAAAAAACATACGAAATTACTAGGAACTGCTTATTTAAACGAATTCAAGACACCGCAGCTACTTGGAATCTCATCTTATATAATCTGGTTTATAAATACAAATGCGAACATTTAAAATTTTTTTATCCACATGTGTTTTAATTTTACATATGCAACACTTTTCAAAACTTGAGTCCCTATATAGAAGCTACGCTTCAGAGTCGCGTAATAGGAAGAGTGATTTTACCAAGAGGGGTTGCTTTGTGGCTAAACGCGTGCAAGATTGGCGCTTAATCGCTCACTTCATTTTCTTCCCGTTCTTTTTTTTTAAACTTCTGCAGAACTAGTACATGGGCAGTTAGATTACTATGCAAAACACCTTTCGATGCGTTGTAAAGACAGCCCTCCATCCCCCCCCCCCATATTTTTGAAATGTTATGAAATTTTAAAGGCTTAGATATGGTAGTTATGAATGATTGTACTTTCTTAAGCGTTTCTTATACCAAAGTTATATTTGAAAGAATTCATTTCGAATGTTTTTTCTTTTCATTTTGTTTGCGTAAAAATTTAGTGATTTTTTTAAAAACTAGTTTTACCGGTATCTTTATTTGATATCAAAATTGCACATTCCTTGCAGTATTTTTAAAATATTTTATGTGATTCCTCCATGTATTATGGTGTAACATTCAAAATATTACCCGTTATTAGATTTTTTTTCTGGATATTTAGTGTAAATAAAAATAACAACTTTGAGAAATGAATTAATCAACTTTAAAGCATTAACAGGGGTGCCCACTTAGGGGGGGGGACGGTGTGTGTCATGGTGCAGACTGCGCTGTTGAAATTTTTAGGGGAGGTTGTTTTAAGGGAGATTTTTCACTTTCTAAGGGAGAGCTCTTGCTTTTTTAGGGGGGTGTCTTCGCGATATTTAGGGGGGTGAGTCCTTGCTTTTAGGGGGATGGGCACCCCTGGTGTTAATATGGAAAGATAGAAGAAAGAGCGTTTCCGAAAACTTCCAAAACCTGATTGCAATCCTTGATAGCGAAAACTTGGAATTCGTCAGAAAAAAAATTCATCCCCCGCCCTCTCCCCCAGAGAAAATATGCTTTAAAGGCGGGCTACAAGGCTAATAAGTGGACTTTCCCACTTAGATTATGATTCCAGGCTTAGAAGGCTAAAAATGTACAGTCTTGAGCAAAGAAGAGACCGAGGGGACATGATTCAGCTGTTTAAATTTATTAAAACGAAATATGTTACGGGGCTAAAGTTTAGCACTGAAAACAGGACAAGGGGTCATTGTTTTGAGCTATTTAAATCTCAGGCTAACATGGATATTAGGAAAAATTATTATTTTAGCAGGGTAGTGGAACCTTGGAACAGCTTACCGGAAGAGGTGGTAATGAGCAAAGGAGTAAACAGTTTTAAGAGGGCCATTGATCTTCACTGGGGATTGTAAATTGACTAGGACCAGTCTAGCTGGGCCCAGAGCCTGTTGCTGGTCGTCACTTTTGTATTTGTATTTAACTAACAATAAAGTCTGAAATTGTAGATCTGCAGTTTAAAAAAAATAGTTATTTACATTAAAGAAATCAAATTTTTTTGAAACTAATAGAGGTAACTCTATTTCAAAAAATAAAAGATGTTTTCTTTAAAAAATAAGGGGGAGGGGGAAAGAATGCAGAATACAATTTTCAGATGTTATTACAGTTATGAACAAATAAGTTAATTATTAATTTGGTGAACTTAATTGTGATTAGAAACGAAGAATTACGTTCCTTAAGTCTTAGGGAAAGTTAAGTTAGTTTTAAAGTTGAACAAATACCTTTGTGCAGAAAAAGTAAAACTAAGAAATAGCAATGTAATTGAAAAACAAATTGCAGATTATTGCGTACCCGTGTCTCGGGGTTTCAAGGAACGCCTTTTTGAAGGCAAAATAAGTGAACTTGTGGATGAAAAGACATTCGATAAAAGCCCCTTGTCTTTTCATCTTGTGGTTTCTTGAAACCATTTCAAAGGGACTTACTTCATTTCAAATTGCAGGAAAAAAAAATACTGCATTACATCTAACCTTACAGCAAAACAATTCATTACATTAATTCTAAGAAAACTAAAACTCTCACGGAATATAATTCAATATGCTTATAAATAGGTGTGAAAATTAAAGTGATTCATGCATGACATTTCTGTAAGTTCAAGCAATTAACTATTTCTTAAAAAACTACAAATTACGCAATGCATCTATATTTCGATTCAATTATTGATATTAATATAGCAATCACATATCTAAAGCTACAATTCAGAATGTCTAGTCACTTTTACTTAATAGTTATTCATATTCATAAGAAAGTAACAAAACGTAAATTTAAATCCTCTTGCAGACAGTAAAACCTTGGTGGGCGCTGCGGTCGCCAAATGCATTCAAAAGCTTGCCAAGCTAAGTGCACACAGAAACGAATATAAAAGCAAAATTTAAAACAGTAGACTGCGTTTACAGTGGTATAATTAAATGAAAATGACAAAATGAATGCATAGATATCGTATAGCATCTAAATAAGCAGGTTGTATAAGGATATTGAGCAAAAAATACGTATACAGTATGGCTGCTTCGCTACTGGAACACAAAAAATAAGAGTTAAAAATAAAGAAAGGGATTTTTCCAGAAAAAAATTGCACATGCATATAGATTAAACATCCATACATTGATAACAAATAGCAAAAGAGTTGTTCAGTGCTGTATTTCATCGGATTCTGCGTATTTTTGATAGCTTCTCGGACGCTCCATATTAAGTCTACGGGAGGAAAATCTATCGCCTGCTCGGGTAAACTGGAGGCTTTTTTCGACCAATGAGCGGAGGGTCGCGTGTTGCGCGACTCTGAAGCGTAGCTTCTATATAAGGACTCTATTCAAAACGTATAACCATTGTCCTTCGTAGTCTGACAACACGTGAAAAATTTTGCGGTTAACTGGTTCAAATCGGATCATTCCACGTCAAATCGCCTAAATTAAGTAGTTTGCCATACCGTCATGTCACAGATTTTGTCCATGATTTTTTTAAATAGATATCTATGAGATAAGCTCAAATTATTATTATTTTTAAACATTTTTTGAATAAAAATTCAACTATTCAGACTTTTCCAAAAATAAGATTTTGATCAATTTTCGGAGTCACCATTTTGAAAGAACTCTCTAATTTGTTTATTTTCAACCAATCAAATTGAATCAGTGGCGGATCCAGATTTTTTTGTAACGGGGGTCAAGTCTCAATGGCCATCGCTATAGATCCTACGTAAAAAGTACAGGGTGGCGACAGGAATGGCGAAAAAAAGTTCCCTGACTTTTCCCTGATTAAGTTCACTGAATTTCCCTGATTTACGTTACCATGGATAATGGTTTTCTTCCTTTACCCTACCTGAAAACCATTGCATATTAAATAAAATGCAGTGTTTAAAACGTTTTAAGCTGTTAATTAAAAAAAAAATATTTTGAAAATAAGCTTCTTTTTTTATTAGTAAAAATAGTATATTAAATTATCTATGGAGAAATATTATAGGAAATCTAAAACAAATACTTTACTTCCAGTAACCTGTTAACCTAAGAATTCTAAGAAATTATTAAAACCACTCTTAAAGACATATCTAATCATGATAAAACTGAAAAAGTGTATTTAGAAATAATTTGGAACTGAATTTTCAAGCAGCATAATTGTTGCTGCGAGAATAACAAGTAATTGTGAAAGTATAGAAGTAATGCATTACTTAGTATTATTTTACTTACGTAAATTATGGACATATTTATATAAAACAAATTGGAACCTTTAAACAACCAGTCATATTGAGCTATTCTCTAATCAAGAACTTTGGTTTTAATGAAGGAACACAGCATTTTAACTATTAAAAAATAGTAAAAATATTTACTTATGTACACAACTCAATTTGAAATGATCTTATTATTAGTCAAAAAATCTTTTGTAACAAATATTGAAGTGTAAAAAAACAATAATTAATTTTAAAATTTATAGTCTATAACTTGGTTTTAAAATAAAAGAATTTTAAAGTCAAAAAAAAAAAAAAAAAAAAAACTCTTCGTATAGTCTAAAGTGACAGCGAATAATAAGATGGCAAAAAACAAAGTTGATTTTCATTTAACGTTCAATTTTAGCAATTAAATTGAAAACGCCAAGTAAAATACCTTTTAAGCTCTTAGCAGTATCAATTTAAAAAAATAAATAAATAAAAAAAAAAGATTTTTTCTTGAATTCGTGATTACAGTACGCTAGCTACTTCAAGACAATGAATAAAGGCAATGGAGCTAAGTCTTTAGTGGCGACTTCCTCTTTGCCTGTAGGGTTGTTTATTTTACGTAGCATGGAACGCCTGGCAGAAAAATTCAAACTACGTAAAATAAACAACTTTACTGACACAGAAGCTCAGGAAGTTCATTCAGTGGATAATAACTTACGATTCAATACTTTGACCTTAAAGGAAAAAAATGCACAAACATGTGTCAGTGTATAATCGCACCTCACTAATTTTACTATTTTTAACAAATAATTGGAGGAAAATGCATAGGAAAAAAGAGTATTCAATTTTGCAAGGCAAAAAAAGTTTTTTTTTTTCTTCATTTGATCAATTTTCCCTGAATTTTTATTATTTTTTCGAAATTCCCTGATTTTTCCCTGATCAATAAAGTTCCCTGACTTTTCCCTGATCTCCCTGATCCGTCGCCACCCTGAAGTATCAATTAAGCCTATCCCCCCAAGGGTGATGGAGCACCGACCCCCCCCCCCCCCCAAATGAGATCAAAACCTTTTCTAATTGTCCCTTCTCCTCTAATTTTTCCAATGGCGTAGCCGGCACTATGGATCATATTCTTTCGAATCTTCATCAAAAGTCATATTACGTTCGGCATACAGGCTGGTCACGTTACCATAAGCTTCGAATGGATGAGATTACAGTTATAAAATAGTTGGAAAAGCATAAACAATACACAAATACACACATTGGTTTGAGGGGGAAGGGTGCTCTGAAAAAACGTTTAACTCATTTCAAATTGTTATTTTGAAAAGGAACAAAAATCTCAAAATAGCAATAGCCCAGTAAATGAACCCAGCCAATCCTTTGAGTTTCGACGCTATAAAAAGAAATTCCTTACAAGATCAAGCAAAAATAAATAAATAAATAAATAAAATCGGACCCTTTGATCCTCCCCTAAATCCGCCCCTGAACTGAATGAGGTATCAATTTCAAGCTAATACTTTTCTCTTTCAGTATAAACAACAAAAAGTACTCTGTGAACAGTAGAGTGATGCCACTCCTCATCTGCAGGGACTGATTTACGGCGGGGCATTCGGAGCTCGGGTCACCAAATTTCTGTCATCATTTTTTTTTTTTTTGAGCAAAAAGACAGAAAAAAAAAACTCCAAAACAGTTTTATGATAGACAATGTGAAGAAGTCATATTAGACTCTAAGCAAAGTAAGTTTCCTGTTTTTATATAATCTGTGATAATTTGATTACAAAACTAAAATTCAGGATGTCAGCCTATGATGGCATATTAAAGAAAATTTCTTGCTTGTTTGAATGCGACAAGCAAAATATTCGAGAAAGTGCAAAAGATCTTTAAAAATCTTACTCCTGTGATTTGGAGAAATTTTTTCCTGATGAATTTATTCACATTAGTTCAATCATCGGAAAAGAAAGTTACCGAAAAGTTAAAAGAAACCATAAACTTGGTAAATGCATACTTTTGCCAATGTATACAGCCCTGAAATTGTTTTTGACTTTGCCAATCTCCAATTGTAGTGGAGGACGATCATTTTCACTATTGAAGTCCTTTGCGTACTCTCATTTCGGATAGTAAATTATCTTTATTAGCTGTATTATCAATAGAAGGAAGTTTGACCGCAAAACTTATTAATAAGGACATTATAGAAGAATTTACTACAAGAAAACAAAGGAGAAAACAAAGGAACGACGAAAGCACATTATGATTTACCTTAACGATCATAGTTTCTCCATCTGCGACTGTAAAAAATTTTCTTACATGAAAATCAGGAATTTATTTTAGAGTTTTCTTTCTATCAAAATAATATCAAAAAATTGTCTTCATATATTTTTTTTTGGGGGGGGGGGGAGCCACCATAATTGTCAGTGCCCGGGGCACCCAAGTGTGTAAATCGGTCCCTGCTCATCAGAAGTCTATTTATGCTTTTTCAATTGGAAAAATAAATTAGTCATATCTCTGGAGTACCAACTAATATCTGCAACAATTTTTGTTTGTTTCATGGCAAGACTCTTTTTATGCCAGGAGGAAGAGGGGATAGTTCACTTCTAAGCATTTACAGACACGGTGCCGGATTTTTCACTTTTTCGGTAGGAGAGGCAGAAGGTTTCAAACTACCGCCTTATCCATCTTCCTTGGAAAAAGAAAAGAAGAATTTTCTTGAATTAATAAAATCTAAGAGAATAATGCTGAGAAATTTCTTTTTGTGTAAATTTTTTGCAATTTAAATCTTAAAATGCAGTTTTAGTCAATCTTTGGTGGTTTTAGAGTAAGAGAATCAGTGATGAAGTTAGACCATTTCCCCAGTAATGCTATCTAAACTAAGGTCAAAAACAGCTATTTCAGGCAGTTTTTGGCACATATGTTTCTGGCCTAGTCAAAACTTGTCCCCAACATATTGAGTCATTACCATACAACAGTTTTTTACAGGTTTTCATGACCTCTAGGTGCAACTGGTAGCTCAAACAATTTTTCGTTTCAGTAGCAGCCATCATAACTTTGTTGACAAAATAAGAATTTTGTGTGCAGACATTTCTGAACTTCCTGATAAATTACGTCTGTCATTACCATCCTTACTCATAATGAGTTACTTCCATCATTATTGTGCTTTTGTTTTCTTCTTCTTTTTTTTTTAACTTACAATCAATGAACCTTCGTTCAAATTATGTGAAGTTTTAACAAAGGTAGACATATTCTAATTCTCGTAAGGTGAAATACATTAAAATGTCTTTACCATCCATGTCATTACTACTCAGGGCAGAAGTTTCAAATATGTGGATGATAAAGATAGACTAAGAATACAATGATGCCTAGTGAATTATTTCTAATATTTTAGATGTTTGATTTTTTAAAAGTTATTTTTAAAGCTATGGATGCTTTATTTCATAAGTTTAATCAAGACACATTAGAAAAACTAGCTGATGAGCATTTTAAAACTTTTCAATGCTCCTGAAGCTTTTTATTTTATTATTATTATTATTATTTTTTGTATATTTATTTAGACTTTAGATAATGAATAATGAAGTATTAATTAATTAATAATGAAGTATTAATTAATCATTTGATTTATGAATAAAATCAAGGAATACTAAGAAAGAAAAATTCCATCCTTAAAATTAGTAAATTTAATCCTTAATATGTCTAAAATAAACGAAGATGTTTTATGAACTTTTGAAGGTATTTTCCTGCGTATAATCCGCGGATCTGTTTAAAAAGGGGTATTCCATACAGATTCAACGGATGAGTTCGCTCGACCATTTTTAATTTTTTTGAAACTCATATCCCAAAATGATGCATATGAATGATGTTTAAAACCACTTTTATTTTTTCTCTAACCTTAACCCTTGATTTTTTAGGGGTCATCAAAAGTGATTTTTGCAGTCAAAAACGGGACTTTTAGACCTTTTCATTTTGGCCAAAATCTATTTGAATTACATTTATGGCAGTTAATTTTACGCTTTGAAGTTAAAGTGCATAAGATGATAGTCTCACATGCTGAGTTACGTGGGTTTAACTTAATAATTAAAATAATGGCAACAGGTTAAAGTTCAAGGTCAAATGTAAAATTTTTGCTCATTTCAAAGGGTCATAACTCGCTTAGGGGACGAAAACACAAAATGAAATATGGCAAAAACTAATCACTGGAGTCACACTAATGAGAAAATATAGCTGTAATTGTGTGTTTGTTTACCCTTTACAAATTACAGCCCCTCAAAGATCAGAAAATTGAGAAAAATGACATTTTTAGACCCCTGTAAACCAAAAGGGGATGGAATTAAAAATGAAATTTCTTGGCCAATTGAATATTCCATTCAAGTACTATACATTTTATATATATTGATTTGTGTATTTGGTTTTTAAAAAAGATACAGGTCTTTGAAATTGAGCAATTTCGATAGCTAATTTACGCACTAAAACAGAAATAAAAAGTGTGAAAACTTCATTGCACTTTCTTAAATGGCCTATATAATATATTATACTGAAAAAACATATTTTAAGTATAAAAAAACTATTTTAATTTGATAACTTAGAAATATTTGGACATGAATGAGTAGTTCATACTTGATTGACAGCTTAAGTAGTTAATTTATAGACTATCTACACACACACATTTTCAATACACACAATTATATGCTCTGTACATTAACATATCTAAATTGCCTTAAACATATGCAAACTTGTTTGAGTGTAGTTTTGAAAAAATGAACTCACTTAGTAGTCCTATAGTTGTAATGGTGACTCAAGTATATGGCGTTTTAAAATGCTTTACCAAGGCACATTCATAATTTGATACTTCGAAAATGTGCTAGGAGCAAGACAATGACAGGGGTTCTAAATTTAGTGATCAACACAAGCTATGTAATAACTTTTTTGACAATAATGGGCATTTTCCTTTTAGTCTTTTTAGTAACACACTATTCTTCATACCTATTGCTCGGGGACAATAATTTTACAGTGATTATATTTAAATACGGTGGCATAAAGCAGTGATTAAATGTTGTATTGGGAATTTTATTTGCAGAGTCAAACCTTTCTTGCAGCATTTTTTCAGCTAGTTTAATATACTGAATGCTCACAAGGATACATGCAATGGTTAGTAGCAAAAATGCAGAAGGTATACCTACATTTCTGTAGGAATTAAAATGTGACTTCTAGTAGTTCTTTGCAAGCTAGTCTTAGTAGTATCAATTCTTTTTACGGTTCTTCTGATTCTGTTACAATGTCCACTACCGTGTGATATTGCATAGAAATGCCATTCAGCTCTCAAATTGACATCCGTTTCGTGATTACATAAATTAAGAAAGTTCTTTCTATTTTTGTTGTGTATTTGAGTAAAGTATTTCAGTACGCCACATGCTGTGTCACCACCAGAACTATAGTACTACTGTGTGAGTTTATTTTCTTAAAACTACACTGAAGCAAGAAATGAAAAACTCACCTTTTTTTTTTTGCTTTCAACTATGTAGATAATGCTTTTGCACGTGCTTAGGCAAGTTACATAAGTTAATGTACAGAGCGTATGTTTGTATGTATTGAAAATTTGTGTGTGTAGATAGTCTATAAGTTAACTACTTAAGCTGTCAATCATGTATGAACTACTCATTTATGTCCAAATTTTTCTAAGTTATCAAATTAAAATAGTTTTTTTTATACTTAAAATATGTTTTTTCAGTATAATATATTATATAGGCCATTTAAGAAAGTGCAATGAAGTTTTCACACTTTTTATTTCCGTTTTAGTGCGTAAATTAACTAGCAAAATTGCTCAATTTCAAAGACCTGAATCTTTTTTACAAATCAAATACACAAAACAATATGTATAAAATGTATAGTACTTGAATGGAATATTCAATTGGCCGAGAAATTTCATTTTTAATTCCATCCCCTTTTGGTTTACAGGGGTCTAAAAATGCCATTTTTCTCAATTTTCTGATTTTTGAGGGGCTGTAATTTGTAAAGGGTAAACAAACACACAATTACAGCTATATTTTCTCATTAGTGTGACTCCAGTGATTAGTTTTTGCCATATTTCATTTTGCGTTTCCGTCCCCTAAGCGAGTTATGACCCTTTGAAATGAGCAAAAATTTTACATTTGACCTTGAACTTTAACCTGTTGTCATTATTTTAATTATTAAGTTACACCCACGTAACTCAGCATGTGAGACTATCATCTTATGCACTTTGACATCAAAGCGTAAAATTAACTGCCATAAATGTAATTCAAATAGATTTTGGCCAAAATGCAAAGGTCTAAAAGTCCCGTTTTTGACTGCAAAAATCACTTTTGATGACCCCTAAAAAATCAAGGGTTAAGGTTAAAGAAAAAATAAAAGTGGTTTTAAACATCATTCATATGCATCTTTTTGGGATATGAGTTTCAAAAAAATTAAAAATGGTCGAGCGAACTCATCCGTTGAATCTGTATGGAATGACCGAAAGGCAAAGTTTATAAGGTGCGGGTTATACGCTGCCGCGGATTATTTGTGATTTTTTTTTTTTTTTTTGTTCTTAACGCTAACGCATTGAACCTCAATATTTACAGTAGGATTCACCGATAGAGACCGTACGCCGACTGAATGTTGTTTATTTTACAAATCTTGCATGTTCTTTTTCGCTGCCTGACTGTATGTTGTTTATTTTACAAATCTTGCATGTTCTTTCTCGCTGCCTGCCTGTATGTTGGTTATTTTACGTTAGTTGGAAGTTCCTCTTACGCCATTCAGGCCATGTAAAATAAACAAGAATACAGTGAAGGAGGAAGCCATTTGCACAAAATTAAACAGTTTGCTCCTTTGTCTTGACTCTTTGTTTTTCAAGTGATTGGCGTACTATAATCATGATTTCAAGAAGAAATCATTATACAGTAGACCCTCGTTTTACGTGGGGTTTACGTTCCACGGAAATACCGCGTAAATTGAGACCTAATAATAGTGTAAAAATAGGGGTTTAGTTCCGTAGATAACAAAATACAGTGAAGCACCGTTTATACGTTTTTGGAGGGACTTTATGAAAAAAGCGTACAAACGAAAAAACGTATAATAGGTATAGGTTAATGTGTATTAGACTTTGCAGAGACCAATTTCAAAAACGTATAATTGATAAAGACGTATAAAAGAGAAACGTATAAACGGTGCTTCACTGTACTTCATTCTAGTGATGACTAATTGTATAATAAGTTTAATGTGTACTTATATCGACTTTTATGCACAACATACATAAAGAAAACAAATTAATTTCGTGTTCTGTTTATAAAGAGGAGCTGGCTATGATAGTCTTTTGGCAGTCATTAAGAATTTTTCTCTAATTATTTGCAGAGCATTAACGCATCCATGATCACTTGCGTCATTTCCATGATAGAATCTTCCTTCACTAGCATATTAGAAAGATCATTTCTATTGTCTAGGAATGGCTTAAAATTTTCAATGTCAACGTTTTAGGCTGTGCGTCACCGACGTCGGTATCCTCTTTGGTTTTGGCATCCTTTGTCACTCCTAAAAGCTCTTCTTCCAGTGAGTTCTGAGCTGTCCGAGTTTAATAACTTTACTTCTAGAAAGGGTTCTGGAACCAATCGCATAAAATGTCTCCAGTGGCCCAAGCTCGATTATTAGCACGCCAAAATGCAGTTGATTACGCGTAATCTGCAATCTTTAGGAGTTTGGATTTTGAAAGAGAGGAAAATTTTAACTGTTTGCATTGCCGCAACCTCGTGAGACCGAAACTCGTCCGCGTAAAATAAAATAAAGGTGTCAAATCTTAAACCACGTATAATCGAAACCGCGTAAAACGAGGGTCTACTGTATTTTAGATTATATTTCAGATAAATTTTGATTATGCCTTCAAAGTAATTCACGTTTTTAGTTTAGTTGCTAAAATGGTATAAATTCAAACTTGATTTTTTTACATCGTATTATCCACGGATTATACGAAGCTTTTTTTCTTCAGGCCGATTTTAAGACCTGCGGATTATACGCCGCTCGCGAATAATAAGTAGGAAAATAGGTAACAAAATCTTGTCTTTCTAAAAGATGCCAAAGTGCTCCCCTCGTGAAAAGTTGAAAAATTGGAGTGCAAAATAACTTCTCTAGAGAATGGCTCATTTATACCTTTTATGCCATACCTTTTGAAAGCAAATCGTGTTACTAATTTGAATTAAGACTGATGTTAGAAATTGTATTCCTAAACAAAAATTGAAAAGCCTGTTGAATAAAAATCATTTATTCACAAAAAATTAAGCGTACAAAAAGCAAAATGAAGTAGAAAAATATTTCATATTGCATAAAAGCCAAAAGGCTACAAATACAAATACGTAAAATAAAGTAAACATAGAATAAAAATTTAAAAAATAAAGAAAAAAAACCCCCACAAAACAACTAGAAAACAAGTCCTTTAAAGAACGCTTCAAATAAGAAGTAAAAATAGGAGAAGTTTTGATTGCAAATGAAAGCATAATTCTACATTATTGCACCGTAGCTTTTAGAAAATTCTTATAAAAATTGTTTAAATTAAGATTGAATAAATTTAAGATTTAATATGAGTAACACAACATCATTGCAATGATACTTTACAATAATATCTCAATAACATGTTGCTTAGAGTGGTTCAAAAATACATGCAATTTTTTTAGACTTGTAGATATTAATATAATAATGGAAGATATTTAGCTCTTACTTCAACTGAAATAATGCAATCCCTTTCCCCAAACTTCATAAGTATAGGGAGGGGAGTTAAAAAAAATACATTAAACTGAAAAAACAATGCTACATATTATAATATACACTTGTAAGATGCATATACATCGCAATAAAATATTTGTTTACAAAAAAAAAAAAGCAGCTGGAGAAATTAAATGTTTTTATACTACGGCTAATGTCAAATTAAGGGGTCATTGAGCACCCTCTTAAAATTTGAGTAAGATGCTTAAACTTTTACAGCATTATACTATTAGTAATTCTTAAAAAAAAAAGGAGGGTTCCAGGACTCTAGTTCAAAAAAAAATTTTTTTTTTTTAACCACCCTAATGTAGCTAAATGATTAAGCTTAAAGATTTCAAAAAAAGCTGCATCATTTTCAAAAATACATTAATGGAACAGTTAAATATAACATAAAATGAGTCAAATGCAACATTAGCAACCACTTTACAAATGAAGTATTGTAAAAGTGGAATGAATGAATTAAGCAAAAGTCAAAGTTTATCAGACACACATAAAAACATAAAACAGAAATGTTAGTTAGGCACTAACAAGTCCCAGTTTGAGGATCCAAATACACAACACAGCATGTATAAAGTTTACAAGCAATGTTCATAAGATATAAGTCACTTTCATTATAGGTCACTTTTGTGAAAGCAGAAAATAGTTTACATCACATTTGTCATGTGAAAAGTCACTCCAAAACAGTCAAGAAAAATAAAAAAAGCTGTACTATTTTTAAAGAGCTCAAAAAAAATTTTTTTCTCAAAAAGACTCTCTTTTAAGACTCAAAATTCGATTGTAGAATAAGTCAAAAAAAAAAAAAAAAGTTGTCAGTACACATGAGAATTATAGAATTACATTGACACAGATTTATGATATAAATTTTTGATTTTATAACTTGACATTTGTTTCCTGTTCTGCCTTTTGCAAACATTTATAGTTGGGGCATACCTAACCTGGCAGCATCATAATGGTGTGATTAGTATCTGCATAGCTTTCCCAATGCTGCCAGGTTATGTTTGCCCCAACTATAGACTACTCACATTTTTAATCATAACAGAGTAAAACTGAATCATATCGCATGACAATTCACTACTGCAGATTTTATTAATTTTTTGTTTTATTAAAATCGAAACTTAAAGATCAATCAATTGATCCCCTCTTTTCCAATATCTTAATTAGGATAAGAGAAAAAACTTGATTATGAACCCGAAGTGGTGAGACTTTTGTACAGTGGCAGAAAAAACATTTTAAAAATTAATTTTCCTTTAGCTGCATTTTTACCTGCCCATGTGAGATGCGAGTTCAGTACTAATTTAGAAAGCTATATGATTTTACTTCCAACTATATGCAGCCTTAAATCAAGTTTCTGGTATAGACATTGCCTATTTAGAAAGTCTAAAAATAACTTTGGCTAAGATTCTGTTTTGAATCAACAGAAAATAATTAAATTTATACACTCTTGAACATGCACTAATAATTTAAATCACTCGAGTTTTTCGCCTTAAAAAAAGTTGATGCTGTGTGTCACAAGCAGCAATCAAAACTTTTAAAGCATTTGATTTTGTGCTGTGATCCTTAAAGAATATTATGTATAAAGTTAAAAATTCTGTTATGTAACATAACATTTATAAAGTTTTAAAAAGAGATTGCAATTTGTCCCTAAACATTTTTAGATCTTCAGATCTCAACTTCACCTTTATATATATATATATATATATATATATATATATATATATATATATATATACATATATACATATATATGTGTATGTATGTATTTGCAACCCTCTGCAGAGGCATTTTATGATTCATCCACTAATGGGAACTTTTCATTTATAAATTCAATCTTCCAGGAATACAGCCTAATTTCCTTGTTTTAGCATTGACACACACCAGAAACTCAAGTGAAACCACTTGACCCATTACTGATCATCTATGACTTATTTCTAACTTTGTTTTGAGAGAGTTTGAGTTACTAACTCTCTGTTAAATCTGAACATACGCATTTTATAATTTTTCAGGCACTTGTTGTCTGGGTAGAAAATTTAACACTCCTGATACAAAATAAATCTGAGATTCTTAACAATAGAAAAATTAGAAATGTTTTGTTCCAAATAATACTTCTAAACTAATTAGTATATTGAATGATTAATGAATAGTGGTTAACAGCATGTATGAACAAGGCTCACGTTGAACATATTCGCACTGCTTCAAATGCAATAAATTCCTAGAAACAAGCTCTGATTTGGCAATAGTATTGATAAACAGAAAATTTCCACAGGGAAAAAATATATCCCCATGATCCACAAAATTAAGCCAAAAGATGGTTGAAAATTCCAAAAGAGAGAGAGAGAGAAAAGGCCACCAAACCTGAGTGTATGCTGCATCTTTAAAATATAAGTTAATGTTTTTATTATATATTTTATAAATTTATACTTTGTTCTATGTTAAAAATTTTCTATGAAAAATAATTTATCATTTTTTTTAATTACTTTTTTGCTAAGATTTAAAATTTGACTAATTTACTGACTGACAGTTTGAAATCCCTACTGTGAGTCCCCTAAGAATGCACCAGTTTCTTTGCGCTTAAACACAAGGATTAGTCTGATGTGACTCTTTAGAAAAACTCTGCTTAGAAAAATATGTTACAATGTCACAAAACTAAAAATACACATTGAAATGAATAAATATAAGCAATACTTTAATGCCCATGAGTACAACTAGTTTTTTTTTTTTTTTTTCATTTTGTCTTTCCTCCCCACTAAAAGTTCTCTTAGTAATGTAATTTTTTAATTACAAAACAGTCCCATGCTGTCAGAGGTTTTTTGACCAGAGACATAAAACCCTGAAATTTCAAAATTTGTCTAGAGATTTTTGTGCTAAATAACTTCAAGCACATTTAATTTTCCTCACACTTTTTAGTTTATTTATTAGCATTGAAATAGCTCTATCCAGCCATATTCTGTTTTCAAAGAAAATTAAATCGCACATAATACTATTAATGACCAGAAAGTTACAGGAATCGTTAACATCATGGCAAGCAGTGCTTTTGAAAGACTTATGCAATATACTTGCCAAGAAGTTGGACTTTTTCAGGAAAATGTATGTTCATACATTTTGTAATCGAAAGAGTAGTAACAGTAAATACCTACATTGTATGTCTTTTTATGGGCAAATACAAGTTTTGAATGCCATAAAAATGTAATGGTACAATTTGTGTCTAATTATCCCCCTTACAGTCAATAAGAACAACTGGGAACTGAAAGTAACCAACAGGCCACCTGGTGAGAGAATCTAAGTAGGAACCAATGGCAATAGACGTTGTTAACGGTGTGCTAAACTTTTAAGCAAAGAAAAAAATGTCATTCAAGTATTTTAACTTATTGAACGAGAATGAAAAGCTCTGAAGCAGTTATATTTGCAGGAACTCTTGTTTAACTGTAAATCTTTCTGATAAATCTGAAAAAGGCATAAGAAAACTTGTCTTGTCACTCAGTCACTCATGCTACTCATGATCATCCTAGTCATCCAAATGTGACAATGTGAGATACAAAAATATTTTTCAACATAAACCACTCGGAAAACTGACCCTAAGTAGCATATATTGCTAAATTACTACGATCTGCTGTGATACAAGTACGTTCTCGCGACATTTTAAAAGGAAACTTGGTATTTATCGGCACAGAAACAGATCAATCAGTGTAAATAATAATATGCAATCTTCCTGGGTAGAAATAAATACCAACAGTGACAAAGGGAAGATAGTAGGCAATATATCAAAGTTAAAATTATAAATGGAAAAGATATGAAGTGATTGTAAACAGTAAAGAGTCAAAGAATGGATGTGCAACAAATACCAATACTATAAATCAAAATAAGAAAACCAATTAATCTACAGTTTATGAATAATTATTAAGAATAACCACATCCTCACAAACCAAGCACAAAATATGAAAACAAGGCAAGAATATCACTAAAAACAATTTGAAAAGTAATGATTCATTGCTAGCTTAATACCGTAGCAAAACATAGTAGCAGACAAGCTGGTTTCATTTTTATCTGATTTATAGAGTCACCTATAGTTACTTTCCATTCCTAATAACAACTGGTAATATATTAACAAATTAAGGACAGGTGATTCATGCTCTCAGAATCATGCTCCTTAATAGTGATGACTCAACAAAATGTAGTAAAAATAATCTAGAATGTTCTGTCAATATCACAATATTTTACACATTTTAACGATCTTTCTTCATTTTGATTACATCAAGTATGTAAAACATCTGTATAGGGCAAATCTAAAAATTCAATAACTTGATAAAAGTGCAGAAAATTTTCCAAAAAGTGCATTTAAAATTTAAAAATAAAAAATAACCATATGAAAAGAATAACAAATTGTAAATTTTCATGATCAACAATTGATACAGAAAGCACGAAATGCTAACATTTCAGAGTTTTTACACAATTTTTCAATAGTTGGAATGTCCACAAGTATTTCATTTCAACAATTAGTTACATCTTTCACATATATATCAAGTCAAACCTAACAAATACACGAGTTTATTACAAATCCTTACACATTACTCACAATTGTTACTACATAAGATAATGACTTAGAATTTACAAAAAATATAGCAAATGAACTGTTAATTCCTTGCTAAAAAAAGAAAGCAACTTAACCTTTATGAAGTTTATTCCTTCTCATCACAGACTGTTGCAAAATAGAAACTCAGAAAACGTATTCAAAAAGTGAGAACTGACATCACATAACGAGATAATACACTGCAAAACCCTGCATTACAAAACATTTGAAAAATATTCACAACGGCACATAAAGCTCAATCATTATTTCAATCACAACACCTACGATGAACTACTTTCTGCAGCAAATATGCATATGCCAGCATGGGCATATCCAGAAGAAGGGGGGGGGGGAGGCAAGGTGAGGTAACTGGCTCCATGTCTACAAAATGAAATACATTTTATAAGGAAAAACAACAATATGCATAATTGCATGGTTTCTAGAATTGGGGGGGGGGGGGGGTCATCCCCCCCAAGCTTGAATAACGTGTCTGTACCCCTTCCATTTTGAACTGTCTATGTCTTTGTGTGTCAATAAATAGATATCTTTTGGTTTGAAATATTTAAGGTAAATAAAACATAAACAAATTAAAAACTATATTTTCTTATGTCAAATTTCTTAAAAATGTATAAAAATATCATCATTCAACTATAAACCACATTTATAGGGTAAAACCAACATACCATCATTTAAAAGCAATCATAGTGAGCCAACTGCTTTACTACACAAAATGTGTAGAAAAGTTCATTACAACCTTTAATGTTTGAAACCTTTTTGTTCTCTTCTTGTGATATGCTATAAAAAATAACAACTGTCTCAACTTTATGAAAACACTTCTTAATTCCAGTACCCAGTATATAAGTTTGCTACATGTCATACCTTCTACATCTAATGATTCATGTCAATGATTCTGATAAAAATACAAAATCTTTTAAAATATGTGACAGTGGTATAAAAATTTCAAGTTACTTGAATATAGAAAATATAAAAAATACAATTGTGCATTTATAAATAATTTCATTAAAATCCATTACTTATTAAAGCTTCCACTGAGGAACTCTAACTGCTATGTACTCTCTAACTGCTATAAAAATTCCGTAGTTACTGCGGAAATTAATCAAATTCCAAACAACTAAATGTTTGAAACAATCTGGAAATAGCGAAACTAAAATTAAAATTTTATGACACCCATATTTGTAAAAAGTATCTTTTAAACAGATTATGCTATACTACATGTTTATGTTATGTCAACCATGGTACAATAAGCACTATGGATGACTGCGTGACCAATGTTGGAGTGTATGGAGCATCAAAAAACATTTCTCCTTCACATTATTTATCTAAAATCTTAAAATTTAAGTGTCATAAAATATTTATCAGCTTTAGGCTATATCCTTTGCTCTTGCTATGGAAGCTTTAGTAGTGAAGGGAAGCTGAATGCATCTACAGATCACATCAATTGTGTATGTTATCGTTAATTTGCTGCTCAGTACTAACTTGGCTTGACAACTGAATATTTACTTCTTTCTAACGCTAAAACGTAAACACCCACATGGACTGAACAGCTTTAAAGTAGACTTTTTTTTTTACTAGGAGAGAATATACTGAAAGTCCTTAACTACAGTCAAGTTGAACAGTCAATGAAGGCAAGAAAAACGATTAAAACAAGGGAATGGGCAACCCTGATTAACCTTGACACATAAAAAGGGTTTAGTAAATACATTAACATTGTTACATATAAACTTGTGGATCAAAAATTTATTTCAGTTTCATGTATTTATATCAGAGCTCTAAGTCCCATACTTTAAGAAAGCCAAATGGACCAAATTTCTTCAAGTAAATGAAGAATATGCAGAAAATACAGAATGCCTATAATACGCTTAGTGTAAAAAGATTTGATCTGAAACATGAACAGAGCTGTTCCCATTATGTAAAGATAATCATTAGATTCAGTCCTAAAAATAAAAAAAAGGAAAGAAATCAATAAAGCCATTTTCTTAAGATCAAAATCAAGTAAAATTAAATTATTACAATAACTAATTACTGTTGATGTTTCTTGATTGATGTTTTTTAAATTTATATTAGTGAAAAGGATAATAATCTAATAAAATTTAACTGGAGTCCTTTCAAGACTAAAAGAAATCTGAATGCTTAAAATCATCATTATAGGGAAAATCATTCTTTCTGTCAGTTGGATTTTGTTGTGCAGACTGTGATGGCAAATAATTGTGGGCACCTGGAGCTTCTTGAGTTGATTGTGATGGCAAATACGAATTTCTCCGAGATTGAGCTTCTTGAAATAACTGTGCAAACACATGAAAATTTTGTTCAGGAGTAGTTTCTTGAGTTGGTTGTGATGGCAAATAATTTTGGGCACCTTGAGCTTGAGTCGATTGCGATGGCAAATAATTTTGGGCACCTTGAGCTTGAGTTGATTGTGATGGCAAATAGGAATTTCTTGGAGATTGAGCTTCTTGAACTAACCGTGCAAACAGATAAAAATTTTGTTCAGGAGTAGTTTCTTGAGTTGATTCTGATGGCAAATAATTTTGGGCACCTTGAGCTTGAGTTGATTCTGATGGCAAATAATTTTGGGCATCTTGAGCTTGAGTTGATTGTGATGGCAAATAGGAATTTCTTGGAGATTGAGCTTCTTGAACTAACCGTGCAAACAGATAAAAATTTTGTTCAGGTGTAGTTTCTTGAGTTGACTGTGATGAAAGATAGCAATTCTTCTCAGGGACAGCATTTTCATCAGTTGACTGTGATGACGAGCAGTAATGTCTCTCAGACAGAGTTTGCTCATGAGTGGACTGCGATAACAAAAAGTCATTTCGTTTGAAAGGAGCATTTCCACAAGCTGACAGTAATGGGAAATTATTATTTATGTTAGGTGGAGGTTTAGTAATATCTGGTGGAAAGTCATACTTTCTTTCATGCGGAGCTTCTTGAGTTATGTGTGATGGGAAATCATAATTTCTTTCAGGTGGAGCTCTTTGAGTTAACTGTGGCAGAAAATTATGATTTATATCAGGTGAAGCTTCTTGAGTTAATCTTGATGGAAACACATAATTCCTTTCACATAGCTCTTCTTGAGTTGGCAATACTGGAGAATCATATTTTCTTGGAGGAACTTCTTGAGTTGGTTGTGACGGCCAATTAAAAACATTGCCATGGGAGGATCCACTTGCTGATGCAACAGATCCAGAACTACTGGGAGGAGACCATTCACTGGCATTGTTAGTATCAAAATTAAAATTTCTTGGAGGAACTTCTTGAGTTGGTTGTGTTGGCCAATTAAAAACATTGCCATGGGAGGATCCACTTGCCGATGCAACAGATCCAGAACTACTGGGACGAGACCATTCACCGGCATTGTTAGCATCAAAATTAAAATTTCTTGGAGGAACTTCTTGAGTTGGTTGTGATGGCCAAATAAAAACATTGCCATGGGAGGATCCACTTGCTGATGCAACAGATCCAGAACTACTGGGACGAGACCATTCACCGGCATTGTTAGCATCAAAATTAAAATTTCTTGGAGGAACTTCTTGAGTTGGTTGGGACGGCAAATTAAAAACATTGCCGTGGGAGGATCCACATGCTGATGCAACAGATCCAGAACTACTAGGAGGAGACCATTCACCGGCATTATTAGCATCAAAATTAAAAGTTTGTTTCAAGTACAACTGCAGTTCAGGTGATAGAGCAGTGAAATTAAATGGGGGGTTTGTCTCAACCTCTATATTTTTGGGCTTACCAGTGGTTGTATCTTCATTTTCATGAATAAAAAGGCAATTGTGAAAATATCTACACAATCCAGTCGCCTCAAATGTTTTGCACAATCTAGTTTTAAATTTTACCTGACCCAGTTGCTCCACACCATGAGCAAACTGGCATTTAAGGCCATACTCACAGCAACCGTTTTCTAAAAAATGCCGGCACAGCTTTGTTTTGCAGTAATTATTCCACTGCTCAGAAGTGAATGCCAGTGCTTCAGGTAGAGCTGTTTCATTTTTAGTGGTGCAGGAAGGAATGTGTTGGTTTGAAGATAGTGCAAGATTTTTTAATTTTGACAAAATATTCAAAACATTTGTAGATGTTTCTTGATTTAGTACACCTGGTGTACTGACTGAGGATGCTCCATTAGAAATTGCTAGTTCATTAACTAGTTGTTGTTCAAGGGAAGATCGGACAGTATTCTCATCGGGTTTGGCAGCAGCTTCCTCTTCTGGAGTCTAAAAGCAAATTAAGCCCAATTAATCTAAATATCTAAAAACAAATTAAGCACAAAAATTAGAAGTAATTCCATAAAAATGTTAACCTTAACATCAAAATCACAAAATTCTAAATAATTATACCTTTATTTTTCATAGTAAAGCTTGAACTACAGGTTTTAATGATGTTTCCAAGTGGAATTTTAAATCATAATATTTTTTTACTGAAAATAAACTGTAATAGATCTTCTTTCAGGATTTTTTGTGGCAACTTGGTATGCAGCAAAATTTCGGGAAATTTTGGGGAGGTGAGAAAAAAAAAGTTTTCCTTCTGGAAAAATAGAAAAAAATAATTTATAAATTAATACGTTGTCTAAAAATTTCTTAGAAAACATAAAAAAAAAACTGCTTAACCTTTTTGTTTTTAAATTTGCAAGCCATATAGCTTTTTTCTTTTTTTCTATACCTAACATTTAAACTTATGGGAAAATTAGCCAGTAGCTTTCTTTGTACACAACTGAAAAGTTATCCAAGTCATTGTTATCAGTTCATATGAATTTTTTTGACAGAAATTGTCTTTAAAAAAAAAATAATACTCATATACTACTTCTGTCCTGTGTAGGGGAGAGGAGGGCAAATTCGGACAGGAGCACATATGGACATCTCAATTTTCCCAAACTGAAAAAATTATGAAAAAAAAAAAAAAAACTTTAGTGTGTTAGCACTATGATAAACTTCCTAAGAAAATTTGAAGCGATTGACAGTAAAATTTTCTTAGCTACGTCAATCATGCAATTTTGAAACTAAAAAGTAATTTATGCTGGGTTTGTCTGAATGCTAATTAATACAACTTTATATTGAATTATGAAAATTCATTACATAAAAAGTAAAGCCTACTTATTGAACATAGTGATTTTTTAATCAAATTTGTCAAAAAAAATCTACTAGGCTACTCTTATAAGGTTCATACTCAATTTCAGAAATAATATGAAGGAGTTTTAGAGGAATTTTGAAGGAGTAAGATGATATTTTGAAGGAGTACTTTTGGGCTGTCCATAAATGATATCAAATTTTTCCAACATATTTGACCCCCTTCCTTCTTTGTCAACATGGACGTAAAGGTCAAGATTCACGGTCGCCACTCGCCATGTGGTGACCTAGTTTAAAAAAAGTGGCAACTTAAAAAAAAAGTCCTCAGTCGAAATTTACCCCCGTTATTCCAAACAAAAAAATCTTGGGATGAACAAGAATTATGCAAACTCAAGAGGGTAGAAGAAAATAAATCACTTTGGAAGCATACTCCTGAGGGTGAACACTGAGGAGGAGGGGGTGATCAAGAAAGATCTTTTTTTTTTTGACCAGAACAGCAATACTTTTAAGTTACCGAGTGGAACATAGACGCCATATTTGGTCACTCACAAGATGGAAGTAGGCAAGATACTTCAGTGCTTAAGTTTCCAAAAACAAACTAGAATTTGATGTTTATTCACATGCAAACTAATGAAAATAATGCAAATTGTGCTGTGAAGCATTTTATTAATTTATTATTATTATTTTAACTATGTCAAACAGATTTCTTGAGAAATGAAAAATTTTGTATTTAAAATTTCATTTTATTCTTATTGCATTGGACGCTACTGTGCTAAAAACTTTAATAGTTCAATTAAATTGATGTTTAATGAGGAATTTTTATTTTATAATTATTTTTATGCTACAAATTCTAAAATTTAATCTTTATTTTTAGCGCAGTCGCCATATTTGGTCCCTTCCAAGATGGAAGTAGACAAGATTCTCTAAGTGCCTAAGTTTCCAAAAACAGAATTAGATGTCTATTGCTATACAATGCAAACTGTTGAACATTCCACAAAAAGTGCTGTATTGTTTAACCCTGGATAATTAATTATTTTCTTGCAAAAACCTAAATTCTTTCCTTCAAATTTTATCTTCATATTTTATCCTTAACCGTTTAACCGCCGAACTATTGACGGATGATCAAATTTGAGTAATTTTTTGAAATTATGTCTATTTATGTCTAGTAAATACAGAAATAAAATAAAATTTCCAGAAAAAAAATTTTTACTATGATTTTCAGTGTGTTCCATTTTTGGAACATTGGCGTTTTGCATGAAGTTTTTTTTTTTTCAGAGAATTTTTTTAAACTAAGAGGTTTTGAATGCGGTTTTTATCTTAGCATACTTTATTTCGGAAAAAATAATATTTTAAATTGCATTTGTGTACATATCAGAATTCAGAAAATCCAATACTGAAATATCTAATGCCCATCATATGAAAGGAAGCGTTGCTGGTGAAGTCGTTTGTTGCAATGGAAACATTTCTTAGTCGTATTTTTTTGCACACCGCGCAACGTCCTTGGGATGCAGATACAATATAATGTCCGTCAGACATTCTTGACCGTTTATGTAAATGACAACGAGGCCCTGGAGAACTTTCCACTCGTACTTTTCTTCTTAGAAGGTGAGTTGTTATTTCTCTTCGGAACTCTAAATGCTTCATCTTGACTTCGTGTAAATCACAATGAAGTAACCAACTAGCTACAACTGAAATATTCAGCGCATTACTAAAAAGATTCCACCACCATTTTTTACTCCTCAAATGAGGTCTGTAGCTCCCTAAAAGTTTATCCAAGACGTCCACACCCCCCATTCCTTCATTGTATCTCTTGATAAGATGAGGTTGTGGCACATCTATCTTGCATTTCTGCGCATTTGAGTAACATTTTACAGATGCAAGTGGCTCATGTGTATAACAATTAGATGCTACTGTAACCACTGCATTATCTTTAAAGCTGCACATGTACACTGATCCATCAGATCAATAGTCAAAATTTCCGCGATCTTCTTTAGAAAGGGCTTTTTTGGATTTCCGTGGACAATGGCCAGTTCGGTTTTCACGAATTATTCCTGTTGCTCGTACACTTTTTTTTTTTTGATAGCTGAGAAATTAAGTCATATGATGTAAAAAAGTTATCAAAGTATACTTCATGCTTAGAGGTGTCAGTCAAAACTGATAATAGATCATTTACAACTCTGGATCCTAATTGCACATCAGGGGATCCTTCTTTTTTGCCTGAATAAATCTCCATGGAATATGGGTATCCACTTGAAGAGCACAGCATCCAAATTTTGAAGCCGAATCTTATTGGTTTTCATCTAATAAACATTTTACATGAATGCCGACCGTAGTAAGGAACCATAGATTCATCTATGCTTAATTTTTCATGAAATACACCAAATTGTTGAGGGTTTTTACACAATTCTTCGTAAATAAGGAAAACTTTTCTTAGTTTGTCATTTTCTTTTAATTCATGGTTGTCCATCAAATGAAACTTGTTTTT
This sequence comes from Uloborus diversus, assembly GCF_026930045.1. Lineage (NCBI taxonomy): Eukaryota > Metazoa > Arthropoda > Arachnida > Araneae > Uloboridae > Uloborus > Uloborus diversus. The sequence goes on along the minus strand of NC_072740.1, from coordinate 31,173,674 downwards.
TATTTTTCGAAAACGATTTTGAGGCATAACTGTTAGTACAATTGGCACAGATGTATCTTCTGCACTGCTCCAATACATATCTTCAGAAGGAACAGAATGGTACCCACTCAATAGCAACAAACCAAAAAATTGTAGGATTTCATCTCTGTCAACATCTATTCTTCCTCAGTGATATTGCCTAGTTCATCAGGGGGTAATTGGCATATATCTACATCTGACAAATCCGAATCTGACAATGTCTCTAAATAAGCCACAGCTTGTTCTACAGTAAGAAATCTTGTAGACATTTTTTAACATTTATGAACAGTTGGTATGCGTCAAACAGAATTTCGTTTCGCCCGAAAACAAAGCTAGCGAATTATTGAACTGCATTTAAAATATGAAGAATAAAACTCTCACTAATATTATTTTTTATTATTACGTGACAATGCAGCTGTCCGAGCAGGTGTGGATTCGGAGCCATATAGTCCGTCAAACAGAAGACTGTTATTATTTTCTTTGCTAACGAAACGTCATATCCTTTCAAAATATAAACTTACTTGGTTTTGCCAACATCTACATCAGAGTACATTCAAAATGAGAAAAAAAAAGAAACATATATTACGAAAAATGAAATTTCCCCTTGGAAGTCGAACGATTTACTTCTTGGAAATTTGACTCCCTAAAAGCGCCAATGTTCCAAAATTGGAACATGCTATTTTGAAGGGGTAGGTACACCTTTCGGAAATATCATTGTACATTTCTACAAGCATTTTAAAATCATACATTGAAGTATTTTTCACTACTATAATAAATATCATCACATTTTCTGAAAAAACCAATTTTTGGTAAATTTTATAAGAAAAAGTTGCAAAAAGCTAAAAAAAAACACTCATCTTTGAAAAATCGCAATAAATAATTGAAAACATATAAACAATCAAGCAGGAAATCAAAAAATACTTTGAAATAAGACTAAACTGTGTTAAAAAAAACTTGTTTATTTTAACGTTATTTCTTGGAAAAATTTTCACTTAAATATGATGTTCCATTTTTGGAACATTGGCGGGTAAACGGTTAATGCTTTGGACGCTAATGGGCTAAAAGCTGATTCTTTCATCTAAATTATAGTTTTTTGAGGATTTTTAATTATTAATATTTACTTTTATGCAACAAATTCAAAAATCTATTGTCTTAAATTTTTTGCGTAGTCGCATTGTTTGGTCATTCATAAGATGGAAGTAGACCAGACCATTTCTTGCCTAAGTTTCCAAAAACAGAATTGGATGCTAATCTCAATCCAAACTACTAAAAATAACATAAAAAGTGCCAGAAATAATATTTTTCTTTTTTTTTAAATTAGTTATTTTCTGGAAAAGGGAAATTTTATCAGCAAAATTGTATTTGATCCTCACTGCTTCAAACGCTTTGCAATAAACTAAAACTATTTCATCTAAAATGCAGTTCTTCTCATGGATTTGTTTATCTATTGATTTTGAAAAAAAGAAAAATAAATAAAGACCTATTTTAAGTTAAATTTCTCAAAATGAATGTTTATAGCTTTTGAAATGTACTCTGTAAAGCTCTATATATTTATTTTTTATTATAAAAGCAGCAACCCCCCCCCCCCCTCTTCCCCATTTTATACTTCAAAACTCGGCGACGGTGGTGGCCACTAACTGTTTTGGGTCTAGTGGCCACTGGCCACTTAGAAATTTTCTGAATCTTGACCTTTACATGGATGCCAGCACCAGAGGTTCTGAGATGCCACAGGTTCAATTCAACAACCAAAAGCAATTAAAAATGTGAGAAAGAAAAAACAACTGCTAAAAAAACTAAGCAGTCATTGAAAATTTTCAACAAAATTTAAATTGCGTATTTTACAACAAAATTGAAGAAATTTGAAATTTCACTAAAATTTTGATTTTTTCTGGAACAGTGCTGCTATGAAGTTGTTAATTCGTTAAACATTTTTTTCCAGTAAATATTGCTGAGTTCAATTGCATTATTTTATTCAATTTTATTGCACTAACTATTAGGTTCGTTGACTCACTTGAAACTCGCTTCAAGTGGGCGATTTTTAATTTTTTTTCCAATTTGTTCTCATATTTCTTGGTCCAATTTGGGGGATTTTCGGTCCCAATAAGCGAATATTAGGCTTGTGCAATGGAAGTTGTTTTTGTTCTTCAAGATTTGGTCCAAATAAGCGAATCCACTGTATTTTTTTAAAAATTCCATAAGGTAACGAAATATATATTTTTTTAATCTGAAAAAACCCAGGGCGCTAAGAAAAGACTATTTAATTAAGGAGACAATATTGCTCTGAAAAATTGATAATATTTTTTGAGACATTGAGAAATGAAAAAAGTGTTCACATGTACCCCCCTTTTCCCCTGTTCTTTGTTTTATTTATATAGATTTTATTTATTTATTTAGTATTTATTTATTTTTTTTGTTGAAAACATCAATTTATGTTTCAGTGCCATAAGACTAGCTGTAGTAACATTAAAAAAAAGATTAAAATTGTGTTCCTGTTTTTGAATACACAGAAAATAATCTGGAATTCAACTTGAAACTCAAGTTAAAACTTGTGCATTGTCGATAGGGAATGAGAAATGCACATCATTTTTTGAATGCTATATTGATTTGATATTTTCATCCTGAAAACTCAACTACAAATTGCAGCCCTTATTTCTGCAGGTTTAGATCATGTTTTCTGATCTCAATCTCAAATTTTAGGTGATGATCCAACTAAGATGTCTGTAACAATTGCTACTTGTTTGGAGATCCCAAACCCGTCCCGCTATTGTTTTAAAAAATGGTGGTTTATTTATTTAGTTTTAAACTACAAATGAGGGAAAAAGATTACTTTTAATGTACCAGTCTATCTGGAGTTTTTGATCCCGGAAAGCAATGTTAAAGCTGGGATATAAGTCAGGATTTTATTTCTTTGTTTATTATCGATTTGTGTTCGAATAGCTTACTTTTGAAAGATCAATGAAGGGGGGGGGGGGGGGGGGGGCAGCATTTGTCAACCTCGCCTAGGGTGGCAAAACTGCTAGAGCTGGCTCTGTGTTCCCTTCAGGGTGTCAAGTAATCAACTTTCCACTGTTACTTGGTAAACTTCACAACAAAGCAAATTCCACTAATTTCATCAGTCAGGCAACTAATTTTGCATTAATTCATAGAGCATTCTTTCTTTGCATTAATTTGAAAATGCTTTAAATTTGTATCACTTCTTACTAAGTCATTGATGGGATTTGACTGTCTTATATTGAAATGTAGTACCTTAGAAATGCATTCCTTCCATTAATTGATACTTTTTAATATTTTTAAAATTTTTACACCATCCCTTAATTCATAGAATGCATTAATCACGTCATATTTGCTGCAGGAATGTAAATGCAATTTGGGCATTTAAATGACTGCTGTATAAGCACTAGAAGCTCAAAATGTTTTCAGAAGCAAAATTATCATTTAAATTGTAAGAGAAATAAATCCAATATGTTTATGATTTTGGGTTTATACAATATTATTTAGATTGGTTACAGTTCATTTCTTTTGAAGTATTGCCTAACAGTTGAATTCTAAAGGTTGGAAATTTGTTTGCCATCCTCCTGCCACACTTTGAATAATGAAAAAACAAGCTTAAAGAATTTAAATTTTTCACATTTGGAGTAATGGGAAAATTTGAGGGGCATAAACATTAGAGTAAATTATTCAATACTTTGATTTACTCAGGCTGCAGTTAGAGAGAACACTTTAATTTAACATATAGTATGTTTAACTACATAGTTTCAAGTTTTTACATTTCAAGTTTTATTTTTACCATTAGATTAGGAAATGCATTTTAAAAATGCTTTAAAAAAAATCACCAAATAAACTTTTTGCAAATTCTATTGTACAGTGCTACATAAAAACATTGTCGTTTTCTTAAAGTTACACATATAGCTGGATTAAAATTATTTAAAAAAAAGAACAAAAAAGAAAAACTAAGAAGCTACTTACAGGGAATTGAGGGTGTATAAAGAAACACCGATCGCCGTATTTGCAATGACCTGTTCTAGTAAGCTTTATGCAAAGTTCAGTTTTATAATTACGATGGCCATTTAGATTTCTGAGTTCATGTATACCGTGAGCAAAGTGGCAATTATCTCCATAGTTACAGGTACCAAACATTTTAAAATGTCTGCACAATTTTGTTTTATAAAGCTTTGTAGGCCAGTTTTCTATAGGCTCTATTATGGGTTCAGGAATTTCATTATGATCATCTGTGTTACTAGAAGTTGTTTCTTCATCAACACTCTCCAAATTAATGCAAGCTGCTAATGCATTACGACATCTCTGTTTATCATTTTTCTGGTTTTCAGAACCATATTTTCCATGTGTAAATGACATCCTTATCAAATAATCCTAAAAAAAAAAAGAATACAACATATTAATAAACTTTGAAAATATAATGTTTAAATTATCATTGATTTCTGTTTCTGTGCACTCAAGACTTATTATGTTCATGTTTGTGAATTCTATACTCCATACATAGATTAGAAATGCTGTATTTGAAAGAGATCAAGAAAAGGAATAAATAAACAAATGGATTTACAACATTATCAGTTGATTCTTGATAATCCAAAATGATCAGGAGCAACGCAAATTCAGACAGAGCAAACTACATAATAAAATCAAAAAGAAAAAATCAATTTTGTATGTCACTAAAATTAAGAAACAAAATGGTACAAAATTAAGAGCCCAGGAATTTGCAAAAAAAAAAAAAACTTATAACTCCTCTGAAGCAAAATGGACTAGTTCTAATCAGAATGGCAAGTGGAGAAAAGTGAAATTCCAAGAAAAACTGCCATGTTTACAGGCTGGAGAAAAATTATAAGCATATGAGAGAGCCCTATTTTCTCTCTAATACATACCTGTATACAAAAATTTCAACTAACATCTATATAAACCAAGTTGTAAAAAATAACAATTTGTCAACGTAAAAATAAAAATGTGCCTCTGTCAAAATTTAGTTTATCACATTTAGACAACTTACTTAACAAACAATACAAGTAATTTTACTTACCAATCATTCTTTAAAAAAAATATTTAAATTATTTTTAAATTAAATATATATATACATATAAGTACAAAAAAATATATCTTTTTTTGTGGAATAAGAATCGAAAGTAGCAGCTTAAACTACATCTACAGTGGAATTTAGGAGAATTGAAAACATATTAATTGCTTACATAATATTTTTACATCAGTTAACAATTAAAAAGCCAAATTTATTTCAACTAGAGAAAGGTTACTATAATTTTATTTGTACAGAGACATTTGTTTTACAGCACAATGTAATTTAGACCAAAAATTTTCACGGGAGACTGACATACATAGAGTGCTGAACACTTGGTACTTAATACACTTGGCACTCTACAGGGGTGAAAATGGTTAGTGCTTTGGTTTTAGAGGCTTCAGAATAAAAAAAACTAAGTTGGAATGGGGGGCATGGTTTAAGGAGCTGGATTTGAAAGGGTATTAACTATTGGGATTTTAGTAGAAATGGAAATAGGGTGGCTAATAAGAGAAAAGATTTTAACAGTTGGGATTCAAATAATCGCGCAGCATTAAATAAAAGTAAGATGGGCTTACTTAAGGTTTTTTATACAAATGCTCGTAGTATTAGGAACAAGATGGAAGAATTGAAAAGCATAATAGGGTAGACCGACCAGTGAGTGAACACCACCCAGTGAATAAACAGCGCGTCATTTTTAAAAAAAAAATAAGCTTCCAAAATTTTTTTCCCCGAATAAATTCACTACAAAAGCGTTCTTTATTGATATTCTAAGCTATCTGACACCTGATTGGTTACTTTGGATACATATTTTTTTCCTGGAAAAAATTTGACATTTTTACTGCCTTGAATCGTTCTTTCTCTCTTTCAAAATAATAAGGCTGGTTTCGTGCTAGCAATTATTTTGATACATATTATTTTTATCGATAAATTTTATTCCTTAACTCTACGAAAGAAAAATTAAGTATACATATTTAGGCTATGGATTTAAATTGTTTCAGTCAATGCAGAATGCGTAGATTTTCAGGTAGAGGGGTGTTCAGTCACTGGGTACAAAAAATTGCGAAAATCCAGTGAATGAACAATGATAAAATTTCTTTTGATTTAAAAAGAAATTTGAAGTTCTTTGAGATATTTTCATTTTTGTACTTTTTTGTAATGCAGATAGTTTTATATGCTTATTTTATTTATGTATTTCATTATATATTTTATAATTTCTTTATTTTTGTCTTTGTAAACAATGCACTTTTTACTGAGTTTTATCTTTTATCTATCTATATCTCTATCTGTATATTAACCTACCTACCTACATCTATCTTTCTATATCTTTATCTTTCTTGATAGATAGACAGGTAGATAGAGAGATAGAGAAATAGAAATATATATACAAAGAGAGAGAATAGATAGGTAGATATGTATGTATGTTCATATATAGATAGATATATAAAAAATAAGAGAGAAATAGATATATAGGTAAATAAATATAGAGATAGAATAGGTAAGTAGGTAGATAGATCTATGGATTTATTGATAGAAAAATAGATAGATAGTGGTTAATAGATAGATAGGTAGATAGAAAGACTAATATAGAGATAGATAGCTAGGTAGAGAGACTGATATAGAGATAGATAGTAGGTAGATATATAGACAGGTAGATAGATCCATAGATATAGATTGGTGGATAGATATAGCTAGGTAAATATACTGATAAGGAGATAGATAGATAAATAGATGTATTAGGATAATAGATTGGTAGATATTTAGATGTACAGACAGATAAATAGGGAGATAGGTAGATAGACAGATAAGTAGATAGATATATAGATAAGTATATAGATAAGTAGATATATATATATATATAGATAAGTTGATAAGTAGAGATATAAGTAGATAAATCGATGGACAAGTAGATAGATAAGTAGATAAACTGATCGATAAGTAGATAAATAGATAAGTAGATAGATAGATAGATATATAAATAGATAGATAGATAGATATATAGATACATACATAGATAGATAAGTAGATAAGTGGACAAATAAGTATATATATATAGATAAGTAAATAGATATACAGATGGACAGATAAGTAGATATATAAGTAGAGACATAGATCGATAGATAAGTACATAGATGGATAGAAAAATAGATACGTATATTGATAAATAGGTAAATAGACAGAGATAGATAGATACGATATATAAAGATAGATATATAGATAGAAAAATAGATAGATAGATAGATCTCAAAGAAACTTAGTCCCTTTTTGAATCAAAATTTATCATGTTCATTCACTGGACCAATTTGTGTTCATTTACTGGTTCGAGGTGTTCATTCACTGGGTTGTTGTGCTATTTTTTCTTTAAACACCTAAAAAAGTCAGAAACGGTATCATTTAAGTTCCCGCGATTTTTTAGAGATATTTACATAGATCAATTAAAATGTTTTAGCTATCACGATCTGTATAATATAGTATTTAAAATTACTAGGATTTTTTAAAAATGAAATCATGCTTAACTGTTCATTGACTGGTCGGTCTACCCTAGTAGACGAGAGGTTGGATATTATTGGAGTTACTGAGACATGGGCTACCAAAAATGATGATGATTTATTATTTATTGCTGGGTATAATTTGTTTAGACAAGATAGAGTAGGTAAAAGAGGTGGTGGGGTTTTATTTTATGTCAGAGATACTTTAACTTGCAATGAATTGGTAATTAATGATAAACCTAATGGGATTGATATGATTTGGCTGGAGATGATGAGCAATAAGGGCAAAAAACTACATTTAGGGAACATTTATAGGCCACCCAACTTAAGCCAGGGTCAAGATGAACAGATGTTTAGTATTATTAGTGACATTTCAAGCAGGGGGTCAGTCATCATAATGGGAGCATGGGTGCAAGTTAGGTGATGTGTTCAAGACGGAAAATCTTGTGACTCCCCCCCCCCCCACACATGCGTGCTTAAGGAAAAATTTATTAGTATAAATGTTGTAGATTTTAACCTTGGCAGTTTTAGAATCTGTTTAATATGAATTTTAAGCTTGTCTTTTCTAACAACATGGACCCAGTTAAGTTGTAATATTTAAGCATTTTGACATTGTCGTTCCAAAAAATGTAAAAACCGCCTATAATGAGGGGAGGGGGTCTGGGGGCCCTCCCCCAGATTTTTTTTTAAAATGAAGTCCAAAAAACACAATGGTAGGCCATTTTAGTAACGTTCAGGGAAAGGAAGGGGTCAGAGACTCTCTTACATGAAATTTTTCAAACTGATAGTCTCAAAATTACAATATTGGGCGATCTTTAAAAATATTAGAAAAAGAGTGGGGGGGGGGGGGAGCTGGCTGTTCCGAAATTGTAGCGTTGAAGATTTTGAAATTGAAGCATTAAAAACGAAATTTTACTCCATCTTTCATAACATATACATGCTTTTTGAATACATTTGAAGGGATGGAGTCCAAGAACTCTACTTCGGTAATATTTCGAAATTGAAGTTCCAAAAACGCAATTTTAGACGATGTTGGATGATGCTAAGGGTAAAAGCGCTTGGGGCTCACCGCCATTACTTTTTTGCCGATCGTAAACATTTTTATTGCAGCAAGCTTGGGACATAAGATTTTCACTTTTGCCACAAAATCAGTTCTGATCAGAAAGTGTACCCAAGATAGCACGAACAAACCAGAAAAGAAGGAAAGATGGGGGAAGGTATGGGCGATTATGGTAACTAGCACCACTCCCCCACAGTCTTCATTTGTAAAAGAATTCTTTTATAAGATAGCAGATGGTAAAGTTAGCAATAAAAAAACAGCTCCAGTGAAGTAGATAATTTTTTTAAACGAGGAACACTATTCAATATTCATTGAATTAAAAAAAACAATAGGGGCAGTCAAATACAGCCTAAAGAAGCGTTTTAAATATTTCAGCATCAAAAAAATTTCGGAAGAGAACTCCCGAACCCATTCCTCTAAGATCACCACAAGCGCCTTAATTTGAGTTTTTAAAGCTTCAGTTTCTAAATTTTTTTTTCAAGAAACAGTACTCCCTTTACCTACATACGTGACGTATGACCGCCTAAAAGTTTTAATACTTTAATTTCGGGAACTTGACAGAATCTATAAACTCCCTTCCCATTTAAGTCATCCAATGATAGCCTAAAACAGACTTAAAACTTCAGAAAGAAAAAAATTTTCGGGCTGAGCAGCGGAATAGCCCCTTATCCTTATGTGAAGCAGGTGCACCAAAGGCAGTATAAGTTTGTTTAAGATTTATTTTTCTATTGAAAGAGCAACTCCCCTTCCCACATCCCCAAAGACAACCCAAAGTTTTAAGACTTTAATTTCGAAAATGTTTCGAGAAAGACCCCCGAGCTCCCCAACTTTTAACGCACTCAAAAATAGCCAAAATAGTATTTCAATGCTTCAGCATGGAGAAATTTTCGAAGGAGAGAGACTCCCTTCTCCCCGAACTCTTTCGCCTAAGTTCACTAAATTTGACTTATATTTACGGTTCCCCCTTTTCATCACTGAAGTTTGAAGAATTTAATTCCTAACATTTATTGAAAGCCTTCGAATTCCTCCTTTTTAAGTCTCCCAAAGATTACCTAAAGCAGAGTTCTGAATACTTCAGCTTTGAAGGGGGAGGGGGACCCCGAACCCCTTCCTCTGCCTCTATGTTCATTAAAGATTGTCTAAAGTAAAGTTGCGCTTTTAAGACTCCTTTTAAAACATGTCAAAAAATGCAGGAACAGTTGCCCATCGGTTTGAAATTTACCTCCAATTCTTTCCAGAATTTGCATGCTCATTGAAATATTCAAAATCCCTGACAGTTCCCTTTTTATCTGGTATGTGGACACCCTTTGATGTGGCGTAAACATTTCATCCCGTTAGCAATCACTCTCAATCGGTGATTCAGATTCAACTCTAAGACAATTTAAGAGCGTACATAAATTTCATTTATGCGAGTTTGCAAAAAAAAAACGCAAATGAGAAAAAAAACGAAAGGATGATCGAAAATAGCAAGTGAAAAATAGAAACAAAAGGCAATCAATTCGAAAAATTAGCGAGAATAGCGAGCAACTCCGGCGCGAGTCTAAAAGTCACTCCTCCAAAAGCTCGTTGAAAACAAAACAAGCCCATGGCAGAAAATCGATAGAATGTTGATGTAAATTCGTGGTTATGGAAAGGTCTAGTTATATTAAAGCACATCTTTCAAACACTCATTTTTTTTTTAAAGTAAAAACTGAAGGACAGTCATCGAATTTCTTTCCATCCCGACCTCCGTCTCGGAAATTTTGTCCAAGACAGAAATCCGTCCTGAGACGGAAGGTCTTGCACCCATGAATGGGAGATTTTAATTTTCCAGGAATTGATTGGAATAATTTTTTTAAAATAGCAGAGAAGAGGAATTTTTGAAAGTAATTGGTGACTGTTTCTTAGATCAAATTGTAACTCAGGGTACTCGACAGGACGTGATTTTGGATCTAGTTTTCTGTGATATGGAAGTTTCTGTTCAGGGGTTATGCGTAGGGGAACACATTGGAGATAGTTACTGCAACAGTATTAGGTTTGGGATTAAATTTGATACACACAAAGTAGAGAATTTTAGGTTTGTGCCCAATTTCAGAAATACTGATTTTGTGGCATTTAGGCAGAGTTTGAAAGCAGTTTTTTCTTCTGGATTGGACAATAGCGATGTGAATCTTCAGTGGGCAGAGTTTAAGGAAAATCTAGCGAAAATGGTTGGGGATCATGTTTCCTTTAGGAGAAATGGTGTCAACACTAAAATTTGGCCAATGTGGTTCTCCAGGGAAACTAAAGACGCTCTAAATTACAAGCAAGCCGCTTTTCATAGGTTTAGAGAAACTGGTCAAAGTGCAGATAGGCTCCTATATTGTAAGGCAAGGCGTAAATTTAAGTATTTGGTACGGATTCAGAAAAGAGAGTTGGAGCAAAGACTGGCAGATAACATAAACAGGAATCCCAAGAGGTTTTTTGCATACGGTAATTAGGGGAAAGTTCGAAATAGTCATATTGGGCCACTGGTTGATGAACATAGAGTTTTAATTTAGGACAATAGTGATATTGCTAATGTTCTTAATAACTTTTTTCGAGTGTTTTTAACGATAACTGTATCTCAACAATTGACACCAAGACACAAGCTATAGTACAGCTTGAGGACTTTGTATTTTCCAGGGATGATGTTTTACTTCATTTGAAAAAAATTAAAGAGACTAAGGCTCCGGGGCCAGAAAATATTTATCCAAAAATTTTAGTTGAATGTGCGGAGGAATTAGCAGATGTAATCATAAATATTTTCAATGCTTCTCATAACTCGGGGACAGTGCCAGAGGACTGGAAGCTGGCTAACATTATACCGCTCTTCAAGAAAGGGTCTAAAGGGAGTGCAGGAAATTATAGACCTGTGAGTCTAACTTTGGTGGTTTGCAAAATTTTTGAAACATTGATAAAAATTAAGATAGTAAATTTTCTAGAGACTAATAATCTATTGACTAGTTTTCAGTACGGTTTCAGGAAAGGTAAATTTTGTACAACTAATTTATTACATTTCTATGACAAAGTTACCACGGCTTTGGACAATAAGAAGCCTGTAAATGTTGTTTACATTGATTTTCAAAAAGCTTTCGATAAGGTACCGCATGTTACAATGTGGATTGTGAATGGGGCTGCTTTAAATCTGTAAAATTTTGTGAATGGAGCCGCTTTTAAGATGTGGAATTTTGGGAAAGGGGGAGCAAAGCGGACCCAATTTGAGCCTGGATCAACCCTTGCCCACTGTCTTTTTTTTTTTTTTTTTGAGCTTGGAGGGGGATGGGTATAAGCAACAGCAGAGTGATGCAGTGACCCCCTTTAAGTGGAGTATAGAATATATTCAACAAACGGTCTGTGGGTTTCTCCCCTGGGAGACTTTTTGAAAAATATATATATAAAATTCTGCTCATAAGAGGTAATTGGTGCTACATTAATATTTTTTTGCAAATTAATTCAATCAAAATAAAAATTTGTTGTGTTTTAACAAATCATTGACTCTAATCTACAGAAAAGAAGAGCAAAGGAGGAAAACCCTAGCGCACTGGCAAACACAGCACTGAAATAAATGTAAAATGATCAATAGTAAAAAATTCATAAAATGCTTTTGAAGAAATTTTGTTGAGATTTAGAAAATAGGTAACAAGAGAGTAACATCCTTGCCATTTGGACAATTTATGGTTTATACACTTGATAAGAAAATAAAATTCAAGCACTTTACAAGGTTTTTTAAAATTTTTTCCAAGGGCTCTTGAACAATTAAAATTATTTACAGCACTTCATAATACTTGATGGTATAGTTTTACAGAAAAAATTTGTTCTAGCTTTGTAAGAAACACCTGTTTAAAGTTCCAAAAATAAATATAACAAGTTTTGTCATAATGATTACTTTTTCAATCACAAGTAGTGCAGAAGAGAAAAGAATAGAGGTATAGTGACTCGTTTTTTACTTGAGCTAAGTAGATTAACAGTATGCAGTAAAAAATATAAAAGTAAGCAATAACAAAAGAAAAAAATTCCTAAGTACCGAATACCGGATTAAAAAAATAGCAAGACATGAAAAAAAAGCAATATGTATGTATCAGAAACATGAAAACCATGATTTTTCTATTTTTGAGACAGGATGTATCAAAAAACTGTATTTGGAATATTTAGGTATCCCCCCTGCTCCATTGTATTTGTTAGGAATTTTAAAATTCAAGGTTTATAACAAAATTCTCAAGCACTTGGAAATAAAATTAATTCTTTCAAGTACTTTTACTTCTGTTTTTAGAAACAAATCATGCATTTTTCAGGATTTAGAGGCCCCCAACAAAGCAGAGACCCTAAGCTACAGTTTGTCTAATTTATAAGTAAATCCAGTCCTGCCTACCACTAGAGCTTCAAATGCCTTAAGATACCATTATAACGCAAAGTATAATAATTTAATTTTCAATTTCATGGAATTCATGACTAATCAAGTTTTTTGGCAACTTTCTGAACAATGAACCTTTGAAAATGAAACCAAGATAATTTTGACAAAATATACTTCAATGTAACTGCAGAACTCACCTTTAATGTTAGATGAATCAAAAGTAAATAAAAATTATCTCCTAATTTTAAGAAAGTGAAAAACTGAATTACTTCCAAACTATATATATTTAGAAACAAAAAATTACAATGGTTTCTTACACAGAGGTCAGGGATGTAGTGGGGCCGAAACAGGCTGATATGAGGATTGGGTACTATTTCAGCGTTAGAAATTACTGCTAGTTCACTGGTCCCAGACCAGTGAAACCTGCCTCGGACCACCATAAAAAAAATAATCAGTGGTCCATGGGACCACCAACTGCTCTTTTTTCTTTTTTTATCACACTTTGCTAGAAAAAAATTCAAAAGCATTAGCCTGGTCAATGTTTAGCTATTTATTAGTCAAACCGTTGACTGACTTCTTTTACAGTCAGTTAATTTTATTTTCAAAAGTTTTATCTAATTTTAAATCACACATTTACATTTTGCTCAATATTTATCACACTTGGAGGGAAAAATAACATCCTGTAATAAAGTAAAAATGGTCAAATTATGTTCGCAAATTTTTGGTAGCCTATTTTAAGAGTTGTTTAAATTGGTTTTCAGACTGTAGACTTGGCTGCTCAAGATAACTGATTTAAATGTTTATTGCCAAACTTTGCCAAACAAAAAATTTTAAATTTTGAAACATTCAAGTATTTTAAAAAATCCTCATCGGTAGAAAAATGTTTTATACTTGTTGCTTATCTGTTTTGCATTGTTATATTATGTTTACCATTTTGAACTTTATTTGTAGTACAGTAATTTTGCAGCATGGGTGCAAGTATGGTGATGTGTTCAAGACGGAAAATATTTTCAGCCCCCCCCCCCTCCCCCGCCCGCATGCGGGCTTAAGGAAAAATTTGTGTATAAATGTTGTAGATTTTAATAATGCCAGTTTTGGAATCTGTGTTTGATTTAAAATTTAATCCTTTAAATTGCAATATTTAAGCGTTTTGGCATCATAATTCCAAAAAACCTAATATCCGGCAATAAGGGGGGGGGTCTGGGGGCTCTCCCCCAGACATTTTTCCAAATTTGAGTCCAAAGAACGCCATGGTAGGCCATTTTGATAAAGTTCCAGGAAAGGAGGGGTTCAGGGACTCTTATATCAATTATTTCAAACTGATAGTCCGAAAATCACAATATTGGGCAACCTTCAAAAAATATTAGGGAAAGAGGGGGGGGGGGGAGGCGCTCTGGGCTCTCCCCGAAATTGTAGCTTTAAAAACGAAATTGTACTCCATCTTTCATAACGTTTGTACTCCCTTTTGAATGCACTATTGAAGGGATGGAGTTCAGGAACACTCCTTCGGCAATATTTCGAAATTGAAGTTCAAAAAACGCAATTTTAGACGATGTTGGATAATGTTAGGGGTAAAAGCGTTCGCAGCTCCCCACCATTAGTTTTTTATCGATCATAAACATTTTTATTGTAGCAATAAAATCGCTTAGGACATAAGATTTTCACTTTTGCAACATAAATCAGTTCTGATCGGAAAGTCTACCCAAGGTAGCGCCAACAAAGCACAAAAGAAGGAAAGGTGTGGGAAGGGTATGGGCGACTAATGATAATGAACTGGCACCATTCCCCCCACAGTCTTCATTTGAAAAAGAATTCTTTTATAAGATAGCAGGTGGTGAAATTAGCAATAAAAAAAGCTTCAGTGAAGTAGATATATATTTTGAACAAGGTACCCTTTCCAATATTCATTAATTAAAAAAAAGTAATAGGGGAACTGAATCCTAACCCCAGGCAGGGTCCCCGAATCACATCCCTCTTAAGGCACTCAAATATAGCCTAAAGTGGCGCTTTAAATATTTCAGCATCAAAATATTTTCGCTCTGAGTTCACTACAAATGTCCTAAATTTCAATTTTTAAGGCTTCAGTTCCAAATTTTTTTTTTTTTTTCTAGGATTAGTACCCCCTTTACCTATAAACATGACTTATGACCGCCTAAAAAGTTTTAATACTTTGATTTCAGAAACTTTTTGAAAGAATCTTCCAACACCCTTCCTTTTAAGTCATCCAAACATAGCCCAAAACAAAGCTCTAAAAATTTCAGAAATGGAAATATTTCGGGCTGGGGTGCGGAATACCCCCCCCCCCCTTCCATTGTGTTTACTAAACGCAGTGTAAGTTTTTGTTTAAGATTTATTTTTCTATTGAGAAAGCAACTCCCCTCCACACATCGCCATAGACAACCCAAAGTTTTAAGATCTCAATTTCGAAAATGTTTCGAGAAAGGCCCCTGAATTCCCTAACTCTTAACTCACTCAAAAATAGCCAAAATAACATTTCAATACTTCAGCATGGAGAAATTTTCGGAGAAAGAGACCCTCTCCCCGAACTCCTTCCTCTAAGTTCACTAAATTTGACTTCAATTTGCGGTTTCCACTTTTCATCACCGAAGATTTAAGAATTTAAATTATAAATTTATTGAGGTAAAGGATTCCAATTCCCTCTTCTTCAGTCTTCCTAAGATTACCTAAAGCTGAGTTTCGAATACTTCAGCTTTGAATATTTTTTGGGGAAGAGGAACCCCGAACCCAAAGATGGTCTAAAGTTGCGCTTTTAAGACTCCAGTTTCGGAATTTCGCCCAAAGAGAGCCCCCTCCCTCCCTCTTGACATTGCCAAAGACAGCCTAAAAGTTCTAAGACTTCAATTACAAACACTTTCCGGGAGAGGGTCCCAAATGCCCTTTCACTTATGTCATTTAAGTATAGCCTCAAATAGTTTTAATACATCAGCTACAAAACATTTTCATGTTAGAACACCAAAACCTTACATCATAAATTCACCAAAGATTGCCTAAATTAAGTGTTTTTAAGACTCCAGTTTGATTTTTTTTTAACTTCCCCCTCCCCACTTTTACATCATTAAAGAGTGCCTAAAACTTTTTGACTTTTAAATGTTTAAGAGTTTTGCAGACGAAAAATATCGAACCACTCCGAGCTTCAAAAATGGTTTTCAATTCATTTTCGATATTTTATGCTCAGGGTTCATACTCCATTTGGATGAAAAAATTCCATGACTTTTTCATGACTTCAATAAAAATTTTCATGACCTTATTCACAAAGAGAATAGCACAATTTAATCTCAAACTTGCTAATTTTTGGAAATGAGCTTTAGCAAAACGACTACATGAATGCCACAACCTCATTGAAGCACTTACTCATAATGTAAAAAATATAAGTGTACACTTAAAAAACTAAACTATTTTATTCTTATTTGTCTTCATCATTTAAATTTAAGTATATTAAAAATGCAGTGAAACAAAAATTATGATGCTTAAATGTCTAATTTGTTTTATAAACAAACAGAATGAAAATGAATGGGAAAAAGGTTGAATGAGTCATCACTAAGTTTCAATAAATTTGCTTCAAAAATTGCCTTTCAGTGTCCCCAACAGTGCATTTAATCATCAACCTAACTTGACAGTATTTTGGTTCTTTAAAGTAAAGCCACATAGTTTAATTCTTTATGTTTCTAAACCAGACATTTTTTTGAAAAAAACCATACAGTAATGAATCAATCTTCTGATTCAAAAGTACTTGTTTTGTTTACTTATTTGCACATTTTCAAATGCATATGAATTAATAGATTCAGAAATTCTAGAACATGTATGATTTCTAACATTGACCGTAGCAGTGGGTCGCATGGATTAGTTTTGCGGTACGTATGTTCGGCACTACTGTTTTAGAGTATTAGAATTCCCCCTTTTCTGTATTCTATCGCCTGACAAAAAACCTAAAACCTTCAACAAATTATGATAAACTCTGATAAAATTAATAACAAAGTTCTTACGAGTGATGGAATCAAAGTCGAATGCAATTGAATTGCTTTTTTTGAGTGGGCGTGGCAAAACCAAGAAAGTGCAAGTTCGCTACTAGTTGAAAATAACAGTAATTCAAAATAAAAAGAGATGTCCAAATAGTAAAATCACATCGCAAAAAAGGCAAGCGGCAGCGACAGAAGTGGATACAATGATTTTTCAAAATTCAGATTTGATTTTGGGATCTTTCAATTTTAAACTTTTAACAGCTTTTATGTGCTATACTGTTAAATCACTCAAGATTTCTAATGCTCTTTTAGTTACTGTTACTTTATCTCTGTCCAGGACATTTTTCCATGACCTGAAATAAATTTCCATGACTTTCAATGGAAATTTCAATTTTCCATGACTTTTCCAGGTCTGAAATTCGCTTATTTTTTTTCCATGACTTTCCAGGATTTCCATGACCCGTACGAACCCTGTATGCTGGAGTCCTTGAGTAGCCCCCCCCCCTCAGATTGTCCAAAATATAAACGTTTTAAGACCTCAGTATCGTGGGTCAATTTGCGGACTTACCCTCTTTGCAAGAGCAGCGTTTTTTTCACAAACTCGTGCTGCCTTTATTTTTCCCCTTTCCTTTCTCTCCCCCTCCCCATATTTCTATTCTAGCGAGTATTAGATTCAATGACATTGGAATTTAGTGATTCCTCAAGTCTTTGTCAAAAATGCAGGAACGGTTGCCCATCGGTGTTTCCAACCAGCTTGAAATTTTTCCTCGATTATTTCCAAAATTCCCAATTTCATTAAAGTATAAAAAATCCCTGAGTTTCCGTTTTACCTGGTATGCGGATGCCCTTTGCTGTGGCGAAAACATTTCATCTAGTCAGCAATCACTCTCATTCAGGGGTTCAGATTCAACTCTTAAGACATTTTAAGAGCGTACATAGCTTTCATAAATGCGTGTAAAGTTTGAAAAAAAAAAAAAAACATGCACAAATGAAAAAAAAAAAAAAAACGAAAAGATGATCGAAAATAGCATAAGAAAAGGCTAAGTTTTCAATTAAAGCCGATTATTTCGAAAAATCAGGAAGAATAGCGAGCAACTCCTCGGTCTGCAATGCAGTGAGTTTGAAATAACATAGCTATACCTGAAAAAAGACAAACGGCGCGAGTCGAAAAGTCACTCCTCCAAAAGCACGTTGCAAACAAAACAAGCCCATGGCGGAAAACCGAGAGAATGTCGATGTAAATTCGTGGTTATGAACGGTCCAGTAATATATTAAAGCATATTTTTCAAACACTCAAATTTTCTTTTTTAAGTAAAAACTTAAAGAAAGTCAGCGAATTTATTTCCGTCCCGACCTCCGTCTCGGAAATTTTATCCAAGACGGAAATTCGTCCTGAGACGGAAGGTCTTGCACCCATGTTTTGCAGTTAAGTGTTTAGAGTTTTTGTAAAACGGACCAATGATGTTGTTTGAGGACCAGTACATATTCACGTTGACTGGTCCGAGGGACCAGTAGGATTTCTTACTGATTTCTAACGCTGAGGGAACACTGTCCCAGAATATTGCTTTAAGTAATACATATTTTTATTTTATTTGAAATCCTAATTTTAATTTGACTGCGTAGTGAAATCCAGGGCTCGAAAATTATATTGCCTGACATGCCCAGGGCATGTAAAAATTCCTATTGGGCATTAATCTTTTACCCTTACATGCCTGGCTGGGCATGTAATTATTACAATTTTTTAATTGAGTATTGGTTATTTTAATAGCGACTTATTATGGACTATTTATTTAAGCTTCTATTTCTGTTTTATATTGAAATAATTTTTGATTCAGATATAATGCTGTGAATTATTTTTCTCTGATTAATGCTATACGAAAAATTCAAATACTTTTGTTATTATGCAACAAAAAAAAACGAGCATGTAAAATTTTTATTCGGGCATCTATTTTCTAGACAAACATGCCTGGCAGGGCAGGTGATTTTTTAAAGATTTTTCTAGCCCTGGTAAAATCCGAATCCATCTGAAAATGGATAGTTTCAAACTTCCTTTCAAGCTATGAAATAAATCATGTTATTTTAAATTTAAATTGGCCAAAATTTGCACAGCGAGAGAAGGGATCATTTGCTGTAGATCAAATTTGATACAGGAACTTATCAAATTTATTTGGAATTGACTTTTACTTTCAAAATAGTTTTTTAGAAACCAATAAATAATGCATAATTTTTTAATTATCAATGTTGATAAAGATTTATGATGCATATAATTTTACACAAATATACTCTGTAGGATTTGAACCTTTTTCTTCCCCAACAACCAACCATTGATTGATTTAAAAAAATCATGACAACAATGACGATTTACTTTAAATTTTTTAAAACCTCCATTCTAGCATTCCCCTAAGAGAAATTTTAGCACTAGGACACTGGCTGGGACTGATATATGCAGGTGAATCGTGTTACTGTGCTTGGACTTTCACTTTACATGCTCCTACCTTCTCCCACCACTCTGAAGTGCTCAATAACAAGTATTATTGACTCTCTCTTTATTATTATTTACTTTTATTTTCTAAACTTGGTATTTCTAAAAGTAAACACACAAGTTCAAAAAGTAGTTTGAATAAAATGTTGTGTTTATTAAAAAAAAACCCTCAATTATTTGATTTTAAATAACATATTAACTTTTTTAACATTGTTTGGGTACATGAATTGTTTTGCTGATGATGTCAAAGTTATGGGGACTGTGGAAAGTAAAGGTCAAGATTTACGGTCGCCACTCGCCACGTGGCGACTCGTTTTTCAAAATTGGCGATCCCAAAAAACTTCTACAGTCGCCAACTTTTTTGGGGGGTTATTTTTATTTTAGATCCCAAGAAAAGAATTCTACACCACTCCACAGATGCATCAGTACAATAAGGATTCACCGATAGAGACCGTACACCGACTGAATGTTGTTTATTTTACGAAGCTTGCATGTCCTTTCTCACCGCCTGCCTGTATGTTGATTATTTTACGTTGCTTGAATGTTCCTCTTACGCGATTCAGGTCATGTAAAATAAGCAAGAATACAGTGAATTAGGAAGCCATTTGCACAAGATCAGAGCGTTTGCACCTTTGCCTTGAATCTTTGTTTTTTAAGTAATTAGCTTACTATAATCATAATTTCAAGAAGAAATCATTATATTTTAGATTATATTTCAGATAAATTTTTATTATGCCTTCAAAGTAATTACCTTTTCACGTTTTTAGTTTAGTTGCTCAAATGGTATATAAAATTCAAACTTTATTTTTTTACATCGTATTATACACCGCCTCGGATTATACGAAGCTTTATTTTTTCTTCAGACCCATTTTAGAACCTGCAGATTATAGGCCGCCCGCGGATAATACGCAGGAAAATATGGTTATTAAATTACAGGGTTCGTACGCTCCCGGAAAACCTAGAATTGTCAGGGAAAATGACATAGTTAAAAATGTCAGGAAAATTTTAAATTTTGCTCCAAAAAATTTTTTCCCTGGAAATTTGGTGCCTTGAGTTCTAATCTTCGTTTTTATCGATGTTTCCGGAAGAAAAAAAAATGTAAAAGTTTTGAGGCAAAATGACGCAGGCAATAAAATAAAAAGGCGACCCCCCCCCCCCCAAAAAAAAAACTTCCGCGGACGCCATTTTTGCCCCTCAACAGTTTCAAAGAAAAAAATTCCTAGGGTGAACAGGAATTATGCACAAATTTAACGGGAGAAGAACATTTTCCTGCATCTAAAGCACAAGCCTGCGGATGGTAGGGTCAATTGGGAGTTTTTTAATCGAAAAGTCTTTTCAGCTACGAATGAAACGTAGTCGCCATCTTTGGTCATTCATGAGATGGAAGTAGATACGATGCTTAAATGCCTAAGTTTCCAAAAACAAAGCAGAATTGGATGTTTTCTTTAATTGCAAACTAATGAAAACAACGCAAAATATGCTGCAACTTATTTTTTTTTCTTTTTTAATTTTATTTTAAATATGTAATTTTCTTGAGAAATGAAAAATTTTGTTCTTAAAACTTAATCTTATCCTCATTGCCTTGGACGCAAGTGTGCTAAAAACTTACCAACTGAATTGTGGTTTCATGAAGATTTATTATTTTTAAATTGTTTTCATGCTACAAATTCAAAAAATTATTTCTTAATTTTTGTCGTAGCCGCCATGTTTGGTCATTCCCAAGATAGCAGTACACAAGACTTTTTAAGTGCCTAAGTTTCCGAAAGTGGCGTTGGATATTTATTACAATGCAAACTATTGATAACAACGTAAAATGTGCCTTTTTTCCGGGTAATTCGTAATTATTTTCTGGAAAAATGCGAAATTTTATCTCCAGAACATTTTTTTAAAATTCTAATTGATTTAGACTCTTATATGCTAAAAACCGACTATTTTGTCTTATAATCGTAGTTTTTTAAGGATTAATTATTATTCACAACTACTTTTATGCTACAAATTCGAAAATCTACTCATTATCTTAAATTTTTTACTTAGTCGCCATATTTGGTCATTTGCGAGATGGAAATAGAGTAAAATTTACAAAAACAAAAGTGATGTTTATCTCAATGTCTATTGAAAGCAATGTCTATTGAAAGCAATGTCTATTGAAAGTAAATGTGCAAAAAAGAAAATTTTTAATTTTAATGCAATCATCCTTTATTTGCAAAAGGAAAAAAAACTGATTATTGGCATTGGCCTATGATTGACGGATGTTAACTTTTGTTAGAATGCATTATATGGTATGCCCATCGATGCAACAAGTTAATCATATTTATACTGAAAAATAGCTTTGTACTTTGCTCAATATGTTTTGTGTTACATACTAATATGAAAATAAAAAGAAGAATCGTAAACCAAAAGTGGAGAAAGATTGCTGCCGATTACAGCAAAACGCTAATATGCATGACATGTGTCATCAAAGAACCGTTAAAACAAGTTGAAAGTACTTTGTTTTTAACAAATAGTAAACAAAAAAAAATTTTTTTAACAAAATATTAAAAAAAAAACACTTGTGACAGGGTTTTTTTTTTCACAAGTGGTAAAGTTTCAATTCTTACGCATTGCTACTTTGAACAATTTTGACTATTTTGAAAAAATTGTTACTTTAACTTAATTTTGAATGAACAGAGTAACCTGGAATTTTCTAAAAAATAACCTGGAAAAGTCAGGGAATTTTTTTTAACCAAAAGGGTATGAACCCTGTACTTTTTTCAAATTCTCTTTCTAAAACAGTTTTATGTTTTACTTTAAATCTTGTTCTGAAAGTATTTAAAAAAAAAAAAAAAAAAAAAAAAACCACGCCATAATGTATGTTTTTTTTACATAAACCCTCCGAGGTCGTTCCGATCCTAATTGATTCCCAATTAACTCAAACAGTTTTTATTCTGAAAATCGTCAAAATAGGAAAACAAATTAATTTAAAACTTGAAAAAGCAACTTGTTTTTGACCGCACAAAGCCCCCCCCCCCCCCCCCGACCCGTTTTATCATTCCTTTGCCATAGTCAACGTTCCATGTTGTCCCATAAATCCTGTATTTCATTAAAAATCCTATACATCATTTAAAATAGAAAGAAAAAAAACTACATTTCTATACACTATATCTTATATTTCTTGTTAGCATTGCTTTAGCATCACTTTCATAATATTTGTTTCAGAAAATACGAATCGAAATCGCCCTCCTCCCCCCATTCTCGTACTAGAGCGCTGTTTTCAAAACCTGGTAAAACTGGTGGCCACCAAGTTTTTTGAGTCTAGTGGCAATTGGCCACTTGAAAATTTTCTGAATCTTGAGGTCTAGTGGAAAGTGAAGAACAGGCGAATCAGCTGCAAGAGGTTCTAGATCATATTACGGAGTGGGCTGATAAATGGGGTATGGCTGTTAATGTTGGGAAATGTCAAGTGCTACATTTAGGGCATGGAAATAAGTGTACAAGTTATTATTTGCAAGACTCAGTCATTAGTCAGGCAGACAAAGTTACTGATCTGGGGGTCTTAATAAGTCAGGATTTAAAGTTTAGCCAACAGTGCAGCATTGCTAGTAACAGAGCCAATAAGATGCTTGGGTTTATCAATAGATCTATTTCAAACAAATCTAAAGAAGTTCTTCTGCCCTTATAAAGTTTGGTAAGACCTCATTTGGAGTATGCTGTTCAGTTTTGGTCTCCTTATCTTAAGAAAGATATTAATGTATTGGAAAGGGTTCAAAGGCGGGCTACAAGGCTAGTTAATGGACTTTCCCACTTAGATTATGATTCCAGGCTTAGAAGGCTAAAAATGTAGCAAAGAAGAGACCGAGGGGACATGATTCAGTTGTTTAAATTTATTAAAATGAAAGATGTTACGGGGCTGAAGTTTAGCACTGAAAACAGGACAAGGGGTCATTGTTTTAAGCTATTTAAATCTCAGGCTAACATGGATATTAGGAAAAATTATTATTTTAGCAGGGTAGTGGAACCTTGGAACAGCTTACCGGAAGAGGTGGTAATGAGCAAGGGAGTAGATAGTTTTAAGAGGGCCACTGATCTTCACTGGGGATTGTAAATTGACCAGGACCAGTCTAGCTGGGCCCACAGCCTGTTGCTGGTCGTCACTTTTGTATTTGTATTTGTTTGTTGTGCAATGTTTTGCATTATTTACAACTAGTTTTCACTTGAATGTCTAAAGTCAGTTTTAAAATAATAAAATGTATGCATGAATTATTAACAATAATTAAATCTACTTGTTAAATTTTATCATCACTAAAACTTTCACCTAAGAAAAAAGTAACAAATAGCGGTAGCTCAGCTGGGGTACCAAGTAAAGCTCAAAACTCGCGGTCGCCAGTCGCCAAATGCGACCAATTTTCAAATTTTGGCGACCATTATTTTCACTTCAGTCGCCAATGTGGCTACCATTCGCCAATGCAACCTTCTCTGACCTATAGTCTTGACATATGACCTTTCCCCAAATTCTTTTGTCCACTAAAAGTTCGGCTATCGGATCGCCAGGGATGAAGGAGGGAGGGGGGGAAGAGTATTGTCCAATTGTGGCTAATTGTGCTATGTGTTCTTGTTCTGAATAGAAAACAAAAATCGCAATCACGACGGCAAATTCGTTACAAAACTTCTATTTCGAAAACTCGGCTTTCTTTACACGCGATCGTAAAAATAGACAAATTTCATACACCAATTTAGTAAATTATGCTTTTTTGATCTTAAATTCATTTTTCAACTTTATTTCTCCTTAACAAATGGCTATTTCTTCGTTTTGCGGTATTTTTAAACTACGCGTTTTCAAAATGGCGTCGCGTTGTTATTGTTCATTTTTACCAGTTAAGACGAAAATGTCCTTTCCAAAATAAAAAGAATTAATCTTGTACATTTGGTTTACATATGAATAAACAAAAATGGCGCCTTTGAGTCAAAATGCACCGAGACAAAGTAAAAACGATATCGCTATAAAACAAATTTTTTTTGCAAGATTTTTGATTTTTTGTTTTAATCATATTGTTTGTTTTTCCTTTTTTTTTTCTTTTTAAAATATAAAACCTACTGGAGGAGGGGATATATCCGTTTATTTACTTTATTTCTCCTTAAAAAGTTGTTATTTTTAAGTTTCGCGGTAAATTTTCAAAATGGCGCCCCGCGTTTTCAAAATGGCGCCGCGTTGTAGATTGTCCATTTTCACCAGTTAGAAGAGGAAAATGTGTGTTCCAAAATAAATAAAGAGAAGTACAAACGTATTTATAAAACACATAAATAATTTTTAAAAAATGGCACCCTTGCGTCTAGAGAAGGTGGAAAGAATACGGCTGAAACCCTTTTATTCTTCTGCTGGATCTTTTATTTCATTTTTTGTTTTTTTTTTTTCGTTTTGTTTTATATTGTTTACCTTTCTTGTATTCATTCATTTTTTGACACTCAGGCATCGATTTTTATAAAATTCTGCATGCATTTGTAGAAACAAAATAATATTTTTGCAGAAACGCAAATGGTTTAGGTTTTACATTCTGTTCAAGTTTTTGGTATTTTGTTGTTTTCTTTATACTCGTGGAACTAACTCGTGTTTTGGTTGAAAGCTGTGATGTTTCTAGAAGTTTTGGAAGCTGAAAAAAATTAATAATAATAATAATCTTTTTTATTTATTTATTTTTTTATCGTGATGTGTTTTGCTTAAAGATAAATTAATGCAGATTAGAGTTTGCAAAAGATGTGTTAAATAATATCTGGGCAGGGGTGCCCGTTCCCCCCAAGTTCAATTCCCCCCCCCCTCCAAAAATGTTCCTCAACCCTCTTTTTCTTTTTTATTTTTAGCTCACTTTTTATTTTATTTATTTTTTTTAATATTTTTTATTTACTTATTTATTTTTAATTATTATTTTAAAAGAAACGTTCTTTGCTACGCCAATGACATATACACTCATACTAAATAAATAAACGGAATAAAATAAATTAAATAATTTAAATTAAAATAAAGTTCGGCTATCATTTTTTGAGATTTGGCTACCATTTTGTGAGGATCTGGTAGCCATTGGCTACCAATTCAAAATTTGAGTTTTGAGGTATAGTACCAAGTAATTAATTTTTTTTAAAAAAGGACTCACCTAAATATTAGAGCGTTTCAAAATTATTCCACAGTTCTCATGGAAAAACACCAAAAAAAAAGGCAACTCTATTTAAAATGGAAGGAAAAAATAGATCAAAAATTCTCTGGAATGTAAAATAAACGTCCTTAGAAGTTGCCAAGAGCAAGTTAAAGGTAGCCAAATTAATATAGATGGTAGGTAGCTGATAGAGATGCTATAAGACAATATAATCACCAGAAAACAGAATAAAGGAAATTTTAGAAATAGTTTTGGTGACAGAATGCTCGAGAAGGATTGTAACAAGTACAGGATAGAACGAGGAAAGTCCAAACATTTCGTTAATAGCTCAAACAAGTTGTTAGACAAAATATTACTAAAGGATACATTTAAAAAATGTAAATGAACTATAACAGTTAAAGAAAAATGACAAATTAAGGAGGAAATAAAAATGGTTCAAAATTTATAATTATACACCTTGAGAAAAAGGAAATTTGGGATTGATCGAGAATTAAAAGTTTGAAGGTGACTGAAATTTAAAAAAAAAAGTGATTTTATCACAAGTGCATCAATACCATGTTTGTAACTGTTCACCGTTTAAAAGAACGGTTTTTCATTCCCCTCCCCCCCCCAGGAGATCATTTTATATATTCTGTCTTTTAGACCAATTCGTTTATGAATGACACATCCCTTATTCACATAAATTTTTTTAAAAAGGCTGCAAAAAGTAATCATTAATGATTTGGTGTGAAAAAGTTAATCAGTTTAAAGTTTGCCAGCCAACAGAAGTTAAACAATTATCTTGTTAAAAAAGTTACCGCCAGTATCTATACTAATAATAAAGCTGAAAGTCTCTCTGTCCGGATATCTAAATTTCTGTGATGCACACAGCAGCTCGACCGGTCGGCCGATTTTCATGAAATTTGGCACAAAGTTAGTTTAGCAAGGAGGGTGCACCTCGAAGCGATTTCTTGAAAATTCGATTTTGTGCTTTTTCTATTCCAATTTAAAAAAAAATTTTTGCCGAGCAAATTATCACAACATGGAATAGTAAATTACAATGTTATCATAATGTGGAACCGTAACATTGGCGGGCAAATGAACATAGCAAATTGGCGAGAAATTAGTCATCCATTATTTGTAAATATACAGGCAAACCAAATGACCTCTTAATTTCCAACTACAGGCAAAGCCGGGCGGGTACCACGAGTTTGAAATAAAGTGTAATGAGTTGCACACCAGAATAGGGAATAGTACATTTCCCTATTTTTCTTCAAAGTAATTTTGTGTATTTGCTCATAAATTGTAATCAGTAATTTTCTTCTCACTCATATCTTTAGATTTTAATGCTTTTTGTAATTGTTGATTACTATTGTTTCCATTGGCAGATTTATCATATCATAATTTAGAGGGGCAAAGACAGAGGCCCCTCAAGCCATATATTTAGTTGGTGCTGTCTGTTTCCACTTTGCAGAACTGTTTCGACATGCAGCTCTGCTCACTCACCATTGAGTCAATCAGTTCGTGCTCATTCAGCTATCTACAGGGGTTCTGGTTGACAGTTCATTTTTACAATTGAGTTGAAATTGTTAGCTAGCGAGTCGTGACGACTTGAGTGTGAAAGATTAATTCGAAATTTTGAATTAGTATGACAAGCTTCCTAAATGCAGTGTGATGCTGCAATTAAATTAGGGATTTCTCAATCTTTACTTTCAAATTCTATTATTCAAACAACAATAAGTCAATATTTTAAGACCCTTGAGAAATTTTAAAAATGTACCTTATGTAAGTTAAAATGTCAACTGTATTTTGCAACTGAACTAAAATAATACAACTAGACTAAAAATAAAATACAATTAATCGTAATTTATTTCTTTTTTAGAGTGTTTATACTTAAAAACCTTTTATTTTTTTCAGTGCATGAGTACCGGTTTATAAAATCAAATGTCCTATGAAAGAATGTGATATTAATAAGCGGCAGACACTGTATTCTATATTTTTAATTACATATTTTTATTCTCTTTTAGCAGATGTTTCATGCCTACTAATGAAAGTGCCTGGATGCGGAAACTAAAAATCAATTTATGATCAGAAAGAGCAAACAGTATTAAAACAATGCCTGAGCTTGTAATGTAGTTTTTAGAACCCACGGATTTTTTTCAAGATAAATCACTTTCTTTTCTTTTTTTTTTTAAATTAAAGTCATAGTAAAAATGAAAAGTTCAGATCCAAAGCAATATTATGTTAGTTTTGAATTTTTTTTAAGAAATAAACATTTTGTTGAATTAATTACTGTTTATTAAGCTCGACTCTCCCTGTCCCTTGGCAAGTCCAAACATTTTATTTGCGTTCTTACACACCCCAGAAGTTGTTCCAAGATTAATTCATTTACCTATCTGATTGAGTACCTTTAGCTTTTTCAGTTAATGGTAGGTATTATTTATCAATTTCGGTTATGTAAGCATAATTATTTTTTTAAATTTTGATTTAAACAGTCTGCAAAATTTATTGCATTATATTTTGATTTTAGTTCACCACATGACTTGGTGTTTCAAGGTAGCAATTAACAAAATGAAACGGAATAGCAATTACTTATATTCATCTTTGGTTTCATTTTGTTAAAAAAATTTCTAGTAGGAACCCCAATTTTTGTTTAAAAATTCAAGCTAATAATAAATAATTCTAAATAAAGCTTTACGGTTTATCTCATTGAAGATGTCATGAGTGATAAAACCAGTAAACTCCAATTTAGATGGTCATGATGAAGCCTAGAACAAATATTCTAGGCATAAAAACAAACAATCTAGGAGCTATTTTAAATGAACCAATATATATACCACATAGATACTCGCATATAAGTCAACCCCCTACATTTAGGAGAAATATTGGGGAAAATTTCAAAACCCGCAATTAGTCAAGTAGTCTCCTTCTTTCTAAAAAAAATCGGGCACATTTTACCACAATTTTTGAACAAAAATGTTATAAAAAAAAGAGGGAAACAAAATGTAAATAACATTCTTATGTTGGAAAAAAAAAAAAAAAAGCTTCCAAAAATCTGTTTGCTGATCACAACGGCGTAGCATGGGCATGGTTCCTTTCAGCTAATGACAGTCGGCCAGCGCCCTCTCAAAGAGTTAATTTACTCTGCCATCCATTAGTAATTTATAGAACTAAACAATTATTTAAACATTTAATTTGCAATTACAAATATTTCGGTCCATCTGATTCAAAAAATAGCCTATAGCCTTCCTCAATAAATGGACTATTCAACACAAAAAGAATTTTACAATTCGAACCAGTAGTTCCTGAGGTTGGCGCGTTCAAACAAAGATACTTCAGCTTTAAAATATTAGTATAGATATAAATTTTCCAGTTTTCATAACATTTTTTATTGCTGCTCAACTCCTATTAGTCATAGCGGGATGTTATATAGTCTTCCTCAATGAATGGAATATTCAACACAAAAAGAGTTTTTCAATTCATACCAGTAGTTCCTCAGATTATAGCGTTCAAACAAACAAACTCTACAGCTTTATATTATTAGTATATATATATATATATATATATATAAGAATACAAAAAAAATTTGTAGTAAATAGAAATGCTACATATTGCTTGTAGTAGATTTTAAAAAATCTGTAAAATGAACATTAGAAAATGATTTTTTTTAACAAAGGCAAAATGTACTGTATTTTAACATTACTTTTCAAATTTATAATACAGTGGAGCATCAAAAATCCGCACAAATTGGGAGAAATGGTTGTGCGGATTTTTGATTTTGCGGATTTCAGGTCACTAAGGAAATAGGTGGGAGTTGTACCTTTAAATTGGAAAAATAAAAACAACAAGGAATAAAAATATAATAGTTACAGTTATTTACATTATTTATTATATACAAGTTTACAAATCATTAGCTATTTACATTTTGAAAACATTTCAGAAATTGTAGCTTGTTTCATATTTTTTGATAGTTTAAGCTTAAGTCTTTTTTGTATGTTATACAGCATTAGGAGTTCTTGCTCCGACGCAATATCTTGTTGTTCTAAAAATTCCACGTAGTGTTCTCCTACCTGAACACCCTCTGAGATTAGAACTTTTTCATTCAACTCCGCTACAGGTCATCTTGCAGTCATTGCGTCGAATGTAAAGTAACACAAACCATTTTGCTAATGAGTGTAATAGCGTTGGGATCATTTATTTATCCAGTGATTTAGAGCTGAACGGTACGAAATTTGATAGCGGCGGATTATTGCTCGAAAAAATAGCAGTTTTACGTTCGCAAAAATGATTTTCTGGCAAAATTAAGTTTTGGGGAAAATTGACACGGATTTTGGATGTTGGCGTATTTCAGGGTGGCAGATTTTTGATGCTCCACTGTACTTCCAGTCAATTAAGAATCTCATTTATGATGAGAAAAGTTTCGATATGATCCAGAATTATAAGCTTCAAATTTGGCACCTAAGTTTGGAACTCTAGGAAACAAAATAAAAAGTTTTGGGCTCAAAGTGTGACCAAAAGATTGCTCATTTCAAATACAGGATAAAACCATCTTTTTTCAGGATTTTTTTTTTTTAATGCAGAGAAAAAAACAAAATGGAGGTTAAAATTATTTTTTTTAAGTCCAGAGTCTTATAAATCAGCCAATGAAGAGTTAGTGGAGCAAACATTTAGTTTAGAAAGAAGAAAAAACATTCTTATGTTTCAAAATCGGGATAATATGGTACGGATGAACATATTTGAGTCGCTAAAACTAAAAAGAAAATCAAATTGTTTGAATTGCAATAAAACATATTTTAAAGGACAAGAATAATAAAACACTACAAAACATCTAGAAATTAACAAAGGTAAATTCAGGAATAACATGGAATTCAAACCAAGTCTAACTCTCTCAGAAAAAATTTAAAAGCTAGTAAAAACATCTTAAAAACAAATGCAACTCCCAAATAAATAAGTATCTAAAACAATGATGAAATTAAAGTTTATTGTAATTCAACTC
The DNA here is from genome assembly GCF_026930045.1 of Uloborus diversus. Lineage (NCBI taxonomy): Eukaryota > Metazoa > Arthropoda > Arachnida > Araneae > Uloboridae > Uloborus > Uloborus diversus. Next base: position 31,143,174 of record NC_072740.1, on the reverse strand, counting down.
TCAAGCATTTAAAAATAGATAAAAATAATGAAAATATTTAAAAAAAAAACTCAGGAAATTATAAGTATACATGCCAAACTTGTAAAAATCTGGGAAAAGAAGCCAAATTATTAAATTAACTAAGCCAATTCCTTAGAATGTAGACTTCCAGAAACTAAGATCTAAAAGAGAGAGCCATTTTGAAAAATTTTGAGCTATGCGTTGTGAGACTTACTTGGTGTCTGTTTTTGTACAACATACATTCTATGTAAAATGAGAGATATAATGATCTTTCAAACAAAAAAGAAAAACTTCTGCGTAAAATCAAATTAAAATGTATTTCAAAAATAGGGATTGAAAAAGATTTGAATTCCCCCCAGAAGAGTGCATTGACAACCAGTTAAAACACTTTGGCATAATATATATAAAATAAAAATAACATAGTAAAACAAAGTTTTAAAAGATAAGTAGATGAATTAAAGCAATAAAAAACCTGCAATTCCTTCTATTTTATTTGAGGGGGAAAGGGGGGGGAGGGGCTACGGATTATATGCATGAGGGCTATCTGTAAATACGAGCCAAAATAGCGTGCAGAAACATGTAATCAGTAATTTTTTGAATCAAGGGGCAAAAAAGCACTATACACTAAGTAATTTCATTTTAATTTTAAATAGTAACAAGTTTGATCTTCTAGCAGATATTGCTTATTAAACTTGTCTTATCTGCCATTTTCAACAAGTTATCTGATCTTGGTCAAGCCTATTATTGAAACATTAATACGTTTTGATTTCGGTTGTACAATCGACTGTTCGGAAAATAATTTGATGAGCTTTGTACGCAAGCGGTGGAACAAAGTACATCACATAGCGGAAAATCTATACATGACACAATATCTTTTATTATAGGGAAGCATAAAAACATAACGTTTAATTACAAACGAATTTTGAGAAACATAAAAAGAAAAAAAGATTTTAAACTTACCGTTTTGAACTGAAAAGAAACAATTTCACAGATAATTCTGATATTTAAAATGCTTGATGACTATATAAAAAAGTATTCTTCAAATAAATCAAACTCGATCACTAGCTTGTACTCAGGAACAAAGAAACCACAACAAGAAGCCATGCGGCTTGCGCGATCCACTGTCAGTGAAGAAGCAAAAGCGAGAAGTAGTTGAAGTTGTTAATGCGAAAGGGATTTAAAAATTTCCCTTTTGAAATCATTTTCGTGAATAAATGAGGCTTGATACTAACTTAAAACAAAACTGACAAATTTTCCACAAATCAAAGTTTGGATTATTATTTTTGTTTCTGCATAAAAGATATTCCAATACAAGACATCATTGATGTATATTTCCAAAAAAAAAAAAAAAGATTTTGTCCAAGAACGGAAGTAAAAAGACGAAATCTCAAACGTTTTCCGTTTTTGAAAAGGTGACGTGTTTAAAATTGTATCTTATTATGGAGACGTAAGTTTGTTTACGATCACTAAGCTAAATAATAGATTTCGCAAACTCATGCTCTGCACTTGGTTACTTGAACCTAGAGTCCCTTCTACTTATTGGGAACGAAAAGTAATTATAGATGGCGCTACGATTTGGACAAAAACGAAACTAGCTTGTCTGCTACAATGTTCAGCTACGGCATGAAGCTAGCAAATAGCTATTAGCTCCTGGACTAGTTCTAAATTCTCATTAATACCCTGTTCGCACTGCAACATTTGATCCGGGTTACCGCTGATTCGAGTTAACCCCGTTTACACTGGCCGAGTTATACTAGTTTAACTGCGAAGTTGGTTTAAAATATGACGTCGTTCGGTCATGTGATAGTTTAACTTTGCTCGGAAGCGTGTTAAAATTAAGAGACTTCCGGAAACTCTCTTAACTGTTTTAAACACGTTTATTTATAACAATATGGCCGCCGCAACGCTAAATATGAAAAGGAAATTCGCCGGAAAAGGACATTAAGTTGCTGAAAAATTTATGAAAATCCGTCAGATGTGTTTTTAATGCTTTCATAACTATTATTTATGTTTTTATGATTATGTATGCATGATGCATCATATTTCAAAGTGCTTGAGACCAAATTTATTGCAGAAATCTGCTCATGTTTACAACTATTTTTACATTGAATTAATCGGGGAAGAAAAATAAAAATCGCTGAAGTGATCGGAAAATGAAAGCCTATAGATTAGCGTTGGAAGTGTTTAATGTTACAATTTATAAAAAATTAAAGGAATTGTATAAAGTAAGTGAATTGTAAGTTTTATGTAATTCAACACAAAATCAGAAAAGCTGACATCTCTATTCTGGTAAGTTTGAACGCTTTTATTTCATTTATATTTTACCTTTCAAAATGCTTAACTAAAAAAAAAAAAAAAAACAGAACATAGTTCTAATTTTTTAGTAAATATATAATATATTTGTAAAGCATTCATAAAATAGGTCATTGAATGTTTCAAAGCATTTTTCATAGTTTCTTTTGGTTAAACATCACTTCTTTGAGAATGAATTGAAATTAAGTACAAAATATTTAGTGGTAGATGTTTATTATTGAAATTTTTATTGTTTACTTTTCAAGAATCTTAAATTAATCTTCATTACTGTTCTGTACTAAAAGGGTTAAAAAGGAAAATTAAACTACTGTGATTTATTAAAAGCAAAACTATACTGGCCATATTTTAACACTTTGTTAAAGGTGTTGCTTCCACATTAATTTTTCCCAGAAGTAAGATACCGCCTTAAAGTAGAACTGTTTTTTGGCAAGATTTTAATTCAGCTTGAAATTTGTTCCAATAAGTCATGATTATTTAACAGATAAAAGTCTCATATGATATAGAAATTTGAAACAAACCAGCTTCGGAATCATTCTTTGTAAAACCTTTCAATCCTGTTTTCTGTAAAAAGTAACAAAAAAGAAATTGATATTCTGTGTGTTGCGGACCAGCATCCAGGATAATACCTAACGCCTTGAAAATTTTAATTCTTACAGATAATGGAAATGGGAAAAATGCACAAGGCTTTTCCAAAATTTACTCTTCGCCATTCCTTATGTTTACATATGGAAAAACTTATTTGCAGCGCCGAGAAGGGTTATGTCACAAACTAGAGACCTGGCTCGGAATCAGAGCATTATACATTTTATGAGTTGATGTGAGAGAGGGACCCCTGTGAACCAAATTGATGAAGGGCCAGCCTTGGCCCCAGACGGCCTGGCGTATTTGAAGTAGTGACCCTAGAAACAGTTCTATGAGACGTTATGTACTACTTTGTGATAGTGAGTACAGTCAAACCCCGTTAACACAAACTTGCTTATTGCAAAATTTCGCTTAGCATGAAGTAAATGCGACTCCCCATCAGATAAAGCTACAAATTAGTGTTAAATCTATCACTTAACACGAAAAGATTTTAGACGAATTCTCGCATAGGACAAAGAATATTTTAAGGTCTTGAAAAAAAAGGAAGAAGAAAAAATTAAATTATCATCGTTTTATTTGAAATTACTTTCGAAAGTTAAAAGATCTGAACTTGGACACAAGCAACATGAATGCCAGCGAAAAAATTTCTCTCCTTGTTGTAGGGAAATCGTGAAAATCTCGCTGCTTCAAGTAAAAACAAATTTTAGCTGCAGACTATGCTTACAGTAAAAAAGCTTGGATGAACAGTGAAATCTTTACCAAGTGGCTGATAAACGTAGATTTAAAATTTCATCGTGAAAAAAGAAGTTTGATTCAAGACAACTGTTCTGCCGATGTAGAGGTTTATGGTCTTAAAGCAATTAATTGTGTTTATTTACCCACCAACACTGCAGCAAAAATCCAGTCTTTCGATCAGATGTTTGAAAATGCACTGTCGTAAAGAAATGCCCCAAATAGCCAATGCCTGGTTCGAATTACTTGTGTTTCTTACTTGAACTATTAATACAAATGCTTGGGCGAACATTTTAGTGCAAATGTACTTTGGTTACTATATTTTCTGAGTCACAAAAACAAAAACTTGTCAGCTTCGACAAAATCCGGTAAATGTGGAAATTGGTTAACACGAAATATTTTGGGCTTCTTTGTCGAGTTCCTATTAACGAGGTTTGACTGTAGTACTAAATTGTTCCTATGAATGGAAATTTTTGTTTGAAATTCCTTACTCATTTTAATACTGTTTTAATACCTTGAATATTGGTTAAAATAATCCTGCTCACATACTTCTCAGAGTTACAACATGAATTGCGGAGTAATTTATTATTTTCCTGTATAACTTTTCAGTAATCAAAGTTTTTAGAGTCTTTCGATTTCATTACACCCATTGCGGTCTTTAGCTATTCATTGTAGTGAAACTTTGTACCTCTAATAATCCGCAACGTTATTCCGAATTTTATTCTCAGGACAACAGACATGAAAGTTTTACAATACATCAATACATGAGAATGAATGAACACCCAAGGCAAGGTGGGAATCGTACCCATAGCCTCCGGCTTAGAAGACTCAGCTTCTGCCAAGGAGGCCCCTAGAGTTATTTGAATTCAAGTTGATTTTGTTTATTGTGGTTTATCTAGTTCCAATCGCTACTACAATATGTGAATTTTTTTCCTAACCACAGTTTTTTTTTTTTTTTTTTTTTGTATTTAGTGTAGAAAACTTGTTTTTGATCCCTTAAATACCTTGTTTCAACTTTATTAGAGTTCTTTGCACATGAAATAGCACCCTTTAGTCATCATTCCATTCATATTACCCAGTGCAATGATGCCCAACCTACAGCCCGCAAGCCACATCCGACCTGCAAATCTGATCCGTGTGGCATTATGTTTTGCTTTGAGTTACAGATCCAAAAGAACGATTTATGGCAATGTTACAAACTTAGAGCCAAGTACCGTGAAACTTACCTAAGTCAACCTTAGATAAGACAAAAACTGGTTAGTCAAAGTGAATATTTATTCCCGTTTAACTGAATATCTAACGTATGTTACTTATTTTTGATAAGCTAAATTTCGTCGAGTCGAAATATTCAATAAGCTGAATTTGATTTCACGATTGTTGTCAAATTTCCCTCAGTAACAACGTAACTGTAGAAGTTCTAGCCATTACAGTCCATATCTACATGTTTGTTTCCCAAAATGCTCTGTTTAACTTTATTTTACAGTTATTTTAAGTCATATGTTATTTTCACTGTAATGGAAAATTAATCAAGTTTTTTTATTACAGAGAGGAGACTCCTAAAACTGAGGCACATCCATTCTACTCTGAAGAAGAGTGTTAACTGTAGCACATGTCTACGCATTAGTTTATTTCATGCAACAGTTTAAAAATTAAAATTTAGTTTTTGTAAAAACAATTTTTAAACACGCCAGCATTGACAGCTGCCAGTCCTAAGCCTGGATAAAGTGTGAAGGAAAATTGTAACATTTTTATCACATTTGTTTGCAGTTCCTTTCATTACCGAATGGCATATAATAGGGAGATTTGGTTTTAATTAATACCAACCTTTCTGTTTATGCTTTTCAGTTTGCATATACCTTAAAGAATTCTACAGAAAGAAGCGGATGGATTTCAAGAAAGAAGCTTTGTATTGCAGCATCTGAAGAAATTGATGTCACTGAAGATTTAAAATAATAAAACAAAGTTGTGTTACTCTCCTTTATATCAAACAACCAGATCTTTCACCATATAATTTTATTTTTAAAAAGGTTATTCAAAAACCTAGTACCTAGCAAGAAAGAATCCCAGACCAAAAGTTAAACTTGACCCATTAAACTTTTTAAGATCTATTTTTTAAGTATGTGTGTGATGCTAATAAAATATATTTTTTTTAATTGAAAACATGTGTGTTTATTATTATTTCACAACAATCTCCCTGGGGATATTTTCCCCTTTTGTTTTGATACAAAACTGAATATTTCTCTACTTTTTATGTCATCCGTATACTTTGGGCGTTCAGTTTTCTGAACTGGTGTTGATTTTGATCAACTCAGGAAATGAGGATTTAACTGTTTTCAGAAGATCACAGAAAAAAATAATGCATGGTGCAAATTCGAATTCATTGCAAATAGACTTTTTACTGGTACTGTCAAAGCACACTTTTACTCAAATGATTAATGTATGAATGTTCTCTAATAATGAAATGTGAAAATGTTTTGATATTTCAATTCATTTTTGATTATTATTTGATAATCAATTAAATCTCCTAAAATGTACTGTTTAACATTCTGGGTTCCTTTTTGTCAGCGAGAACCTGGAATCATCAGGAAAAGTTATTTGTTTCATTAAAAAACTCATAAAATTGAAAACACCTAGAAGAACATCTTTTGCATCATAAACTGCAGCAGTAAGTAGGTTATTTTTTTTACCCACAGCTTTGAAACCAGAATGAATACATATATTCCCTTGTGAAGCGAGATTCCTTTTTCTAAAACCAAGTTGTTAATAAGTTAATTTTACATTCTTTAAGAAAAAAGTACAGTATAACCCAACTTAACAATTGCCAAGGGAATCGTTGAATCCAGGAGCATGAACATTCAATGCAAGTGAAATCCGGAAAAGTGTATCATTAAATTGAGGAAATCGGGTGTTGTTAAACCAAAGTTGTACTGTATATTCATTACCCTTTTTTCTTCTCAAGTTATGAAAATACAGCTAACTTCCGGTTATTCTTAGAACAGGGCAGCGAGAAAAACATCGGATAAGCTAATTTGCCGGATAATCCGAAAGAAGTAAAAAAGAAACTAATATATACAATAGATTAGATTACCAGTAACATTAACACATGCATTGAAACTAAAAACAAAACATGTGAAAAACAAGAAAGATAGGCTCATCATTACAAAAGGATCATATGCAGAGGCAGATTGGGTACCCTAAGAGGCCGCAAATTAAAAACAAAAAATGCACAGGTGCATAAAATCTGAAGTTGCACAGGTTTGTTCAAGGGCAAAGAAAAAAAAAGGCGCTCGGGTTCGAAGGTGGGAAAAAATATACCAAAGAAGCACAGGTTTAAAGGTGCAGTTCTTATGCCAAAATGTCCTAATTTTGGTCTTAGGAAAATTACACTGAAAAAAAAAGACTTTTTCTTGGGAAATCAATTTAGTAGGTACTTTTACGTGTAACAATTAAGAAACCATTCATACAGTTGGTTCTCCTTTCAGAGACATCCTTGCTAAATATATAAAAAATGCAATTTTTTCGCAATAAAAAAATTATTTTTGCAGAAAAATGAGCATGAAAGTGAGAGGTTGCAATGTAAATGGGTGTGGTCTGACAGTATGTCGCAAAGTGAATTTTATTGTGTACTTGAAACAAATGATTTGTACAGCATTTCATTATCGAAAGACTTTTTAAAAATGTTTTTCTGTGGGGAATTCGTGAGCACTCAGGGAAGAAATATGATCTTCATTTAAATTGCTTATTAAACAATATTTGAGATGTACGAAATTGGTGAACAAGAATCCCTAAAAGGCAGAATTAGGGTATATTTGGCTGATTAAGGGGGAAGGGGGTCTTATAATAACTTGAAATAACTATAAGTACTTACATTGAAAAGCAACCGTTTCAAATCGAAATAATTGTGCTGAGGAAAAGAAAAGGATTTATATCCTTCTCGAAAGCAGTGATTGACGACTACGAAAGCTTTTTGAACAGAAATATAAATAAAAACAGGTTCTAAGGTAAATACACCATAGTGGCCAGTGCTTCAGTCGTGGCTATTTCAAGGTTTATATTTCAAAAATTAGGATTCCAGGTATCCCAATGGAATCACAATTTCATCAAATGTGCACTTGCGATATTACCTCCTGCATGTTTGAATCCATTGGAAAACCTGGAACCCTATTTTTTTCAAATATAAACGTTGAAGTGGGCACTGTTGAAGCAGTGGCCACTACCGATATGTTCACCTTAATTGGATACATGTCAAATGCACTCAGCTGTGCAAAATGTAGACCAATGCACTGTAAATAAATTAAAAAGATTAGTGTATGATCTGTAGAACTGAAAAAGTACTAATTCATAAATACATATTCTCGATTCGGAAAAAAAGAACAAAGTGAACATTTTTATTATTATTTTTATGTATTCATGAGAGTGACTGATCAAAATATTAGCTTTACTTTCAAGATAAAAAAAAATAAATAAATAAAAAGTCAATTTTTGCTCGTTTGTAATTACAAATTCCTAAGAACACTTTTATTCTGGTCTAAACATTTCGAGATATTTATCAACCGAAAAATTTTACTTTCTTCTCATCTATGAAACGTAAACATGAAGGAAAATGTAAAGGAAAACATTTATTTCCCAACAATGAAGTTTCAAAACACTCTATTAATCTGATTTCAAGTTCAAAGCTTTGATTTTGAAGCGGTTTTTTTTTCGTGCACAAAATCAATGCTTCGAACATAAATTGCTTAAAAATAAATAAGAATCCTACAAACTGCTAAATATATTTCGCAATGTGCTTAGAAAATTTGATTCAGTCTTGAATATTATGTTCTTTAATAACAAAAACAGTGTAAGCGAGCATGAAAATAAAAAAGCAACAACGCTACAGCAGAACGACAGAATGTAAACAAACAAAAAGTTACGGTTAAACGTGTTTAAACTAACGCTAGTGTAAACGCCCGTTTCGGCTCGCGGTTTAACTTAAACACCGTTTAAAAATAAACTAGTATATCTCGGCCAGTGTAAACGGGGTATTAAAGTTAACCCATCGCTGATCCGGGTTAAAAATACTCTAGAACCAGTTTTTAAGTAAGAAAACTGACTGGTGTAGAGAGTATTCTAAAGTTTGTTTTGGTTTTGCTTCTCGAAGTTTGCTGCTTAATATGATTGATGCACTCGCTTAATTTGAGAAGTGTTAATTCTTTGTACAAAAACGACAGTTCATGGAGTCTAATGTCTGATGAAGAGTGGGCGAAGAATTTTCGCATCGGGAAAAACTTTATGCTTCCCTGTGCGAAAAACTTATGTTTATTGGAGGCCAGGGTACAAATTTTAAATACTGCATACCAGTTGAAAAAAAGATAGCGTTATACTCTATTATTTTTCCCAATAAAGATGTGGAGTTAAGGAGTGGAAATTTAAGGCTTTAAAAAATAGAATTGTAACAGTTTTTTACACATACACTGAATATACACTTTCTGTTTTCCTAACACCGGTAAGATATTTTTATATGGACCTGAAACAGTGATCATCAAGCATAGCTGCAAGAATTGCATTCATTTGAAATCAATACAAAAGACTAAAAAATTATGTGCGCTACAGAAAAAATGAGAAAAATAAATTCCTCATTTTCATGTTTTTTTTTTTTTCATTGATAATAAAAAACTAGTTCGAATAAGCGTTTTTGTGTTATGCACGAACAAAAACAAAGAACTAAATAACTAGTAGCCCAATTCTTAGCGAAAAATAATAAAAAATAACTAAATGCAAAAGTAAGATTTTCATACATGTTTCTTCGTTTGAAATGTGCAAAATCAAGTAGTAGTGTAATTGGTAGCCTAAATTTAAAAAAAAGTTTGCATACACAAAAGTTTATTTCTCCTCAATTACGCATGACTGATTATTTGCATCGCACGAAAGAGAGAAAAAAACAAAAATCACAGTCATGTTATAATGATTTATTAATACATGTGATTTAATAAATTAACACGTAAGAAGCACAGATAAAAAACAAATATTGACACAAACCTGTAGAGTTTCATCAAGTTTTCAATTTTTGTTTTGATTTCCTCCGCACTGCGAATGATAACAAACAGCGACATTTCTTTGCTAATTTTTTCAAAAATCAACCGATTTCTTTTTGACTTATTCAAATCGGTTAAGTTTTCTTTCCACATTTGGATCAGGAGCTTTGTCCATTAACAAATGAAACTACTTGATTTTTTGTTGCATGCTTTGCTGTTTAAAGTTGATAGAATTTGTCGAAATCAGAAATAACAGTAGGACTGCAGCCAGGCTCTTGATAAAATTTAAAACTGTCTATCAATTCAAACTTATCTTTTAAAAACATTCTGCAAAACCCCGCAGCACTTCTCCCAAGTCTCATATCACGGCCAACAGCAAAAATGTCAGTGAGTTAGAGTACCACAATGGTACTAGCATGTTTTTTAAATTATATTTGTTCCTTTTTCAACATTATTAGTTGGGAGAATCTCAAAATTTGCAAACAACGTTTGTTGCTCGAACAGAGGCTATATCCGCCTAGTCGGGAACAAGGGCCCCAGTTTGGAATCTGAGAAATTATTGAAGTTTTATTGGGACCTGGCGACCAAACTGACAAGGGTCCGCCGTGGCTCTCTGCGGCCATGCACTTGCCAAAAAAGTAGTTATGCAGAATTAGTTTCAATAATGTAAAACATTTTGCAAATTTAGAAAATTTCCTGTGAATGGCATTTGCCTCTTCGTATGTATTATCCAGAGCTGGCTAATTTCGTTCTTTTCTAACCAAGTCCATTTTCCTTGAATTTTACTGCCTAGTTAATGTTTAGCTTAAATTACTCAGTTTTGCATACATTAAGATAATGCAGCATCAATCATTAAATATTCAATATTTCAGTTCCTGTATTCTATCTTAGAGGCATATTCAACTAGATTGTGTTCGAATTGATTAAATTCTGTCGACCAGTAGTAGCCAGAAATTTACTTTTATGTGGGGAAAAATAAATTTCTGGCTGTGCTATTGGTAAGTACAATTGATAGTACAGTGAAACCTGTGTAAGTTGACCACTTGCGGTGCAGTACTTTGGTGGTCAACTTAGACAGGTGGTCAACTTATAAAGGGGGTAATGATTTTTTCTTTTTTTTTTTGTCATTTCTTGCACTATGCACATTTTTTTACTAATTGACACTTACTCTTTCTGTTCAACTCACTTTCATTGTTTAGTATTACTTTGAAACAATAATTTAAAATGTTATTCAAATATTTTTAGAGATTATTTTCTCAGAATGACGTATAATGTGTCATGCAAATTTAAAATTTCAGTAAATTGATCAAAAAAGAAAAATTGTTTATGAAAAGTTATTTATTTGATATAAATAGTTCCTAAAAATTCATAGCTAATCAAAAATTACAAATTTTTCGCTTTATTTTTTTTCTCATATACATTTATAACCCCATGATGATATACTTTTCAACAAAATAACTCCTTATTGAAGTTTGGCGCACTTATTAGACCAGTTTTGGAAATTCCATATGTCTCCCAGCTAATTTTCTCTGGATTTCTCCCTTTTCAATTAATTTTAATAGTTCATACTTTTTATCAATCTCAAGTTCAACTAACTTTCTTTATGAAGTCCTATTATGTAAAACTGTAACACAAAGAGCAACAAGCTGGGCTGAGGTTTAGTTATGCTGCTCTTTCATTTAGTTGGTAAAATGCTGGTCTGGCATCAAAAATATTCTTGGAAAGCTATAAAAAAATGATAATAAAATGAAATAATTTGCTAAATAAAATTTAAAAAAATAAACCAAGTGGTCAACTTACAAAGGGTTTTTTACAATACTCCAAACCAAATTTGGTGTTCATTAATGGTCAAGATAGACAGGTGGTCAAGATAGAGAGGTGGTCAAGTTACAGAGGTTTTCCTTCATTACATAAGATAGGACTAATTCCGTTCTTGACAAAAGCGGTCAACATAGACAGGTGGTCAACTTACAAAGGTGGTCAACTTTACAGGTTTTACTGTATTTGATTTCATCTAATTCTGTTACAGTTGAGTATGCCCTTTAATCTAACATTTGAAAAATCGGTATTGATTTCGTTCATTGTGCCTTGTTTTGTTAGACATTAAGGATAATAAGAGCCCCTATAGCAAAAAAAAAAAAAAAAAAAAAAGATTAAGAGGACTGAGACAGCACTGAATTAATTCTGAAATAAAATGTAAAAAAGCTTTTCTAGCTGGTCCAGTAAATGCATCAGTAAGAGTCTAAAGCTGCTTTTTCCCCCTTATTCAACAAGAATGTATCGCTGTCCCATTTCTGCCCCACAGAAAAAAGATATTGGAGAATATTCTCAAGTCAATAAGTGATTAAAAATAAGTTGATACATAATGGTTTCCAACAAGTAACAAATGGTACTTTTTCATGAAGAATCACTAATGATGACTAATTAAGGCAATTGCACTTGTTGCGATTTGCAAAGTAACGATTCTGTCTTGACACCCCCATGCTATTATCCTTCCCTCTGCAACATCACCACCGTTAGTACTTAGCAGGAAAAGCTTTATCTTTCTACTTCTTTACTAATAATAAAGTTGAATGTCTGTCCGGGGGAAGTCTGGATCTCTGTGACGCGCATAGCGCCTAGACCGTTTGGCCGATTTTCATGAAATTTGGTACAAAGTTAGTTTGTAGCATTGGGATGTGCACCTCGAAGTAATTTTTCGAAAATTCGATGTGGTTCTTTTTCTATTTCAATTTTAAGAATAAAAATATCATAAGATGGACGAGTAAATTACGAAATTATCATAATGTGGAACCGTAACATGGGTACAAGCCAACTGGCGAGAAAATTCACTATACATTATTTGTAAATATACAGGCGAACCAAAAGACCTTTTAATTTTTCTATTACGGGCAAGGCTGTGCGGGTACCACTAGTGATTAAATAAAAGCTCTTTCTTTAAAAGTAGTTTTTCTGATTTTCAATATTTATACAGTAAAGAGATTAAAATACATCCCTTTTCAAAAAAATCTCACAATCCGAACGGGGTGCGGTTGATTCGGATAATTGTAGTTTACAAATTTTTTGATCTTCTAAATGAAGTATATGTTCTTAAATTCTGGTATTAAACATTTTGTGTGATCCATATTTCTAATTACCGTCAGGGCCGTCGTTTGGGTGAGGATACCGGACCTATAGTACCGGGGCCCGGAGCTTTGAGGGGCTCGCATGTCATAAAGCTGTTTTTCAAATAATAATGTTAATAATTCCATCAAAAAAGTTATGCTACTTTCTAAAAAAAAAACTTGCATTACATTACCATTTCTCGATAGTATAAATATAAAGGAAATACTCTTGGGCAACGAAAAAATAGCAAAAGTTTTTGAGTACAATGGGGGCATAATTTCTTAAAACTAGAGTCGCATATGGTATTCTACTTAGAACTGATCAAAGCGAAAACCAACCTGATAAACCTAAACCGCCAGAAGCGAATACAAAGGTGGTAGTGGGTAGAAAAAGAAATGTAATATGTATGTGTGATAATAATTTCAACACTTCATTCAATGATATTTCGATTTATCTTACAAGAGCCTGAATCATGTTTTACTTTAATTTTTACAAAAAGAACTTTTATTTCGAAATCAGATCTTTTTCCTTGGTCCGTCCAACTTCGCCTTTCTGAAAATTCATAGTTACTTTGCTCGCCTCAGACATGACAAATTATCCAATTTGTACACAATAAAGGTACACTATTTGTAAATATATTTTTATGCTAACTTCAAATTACAATTTTAGAATTTACATTAAAATTTAAATATTCATAGTTATAAGCAAGTAAACAATGCAACGATGAATGCAATTTTAAACTATTCATATTGAAGTTCTTAAGTGTGTGAGGGAGATTAAATTAAGCAGACGGGCATAAAATAATGCATTGAGGGGATAGGGGCTCATGGGGGGGGGGGGGGTAGGATTAAAATTGGCACTATGCCGCATTTCTGGTAGCGGCAGCCCTGATTACCATCAAAGTTTTAAAGAGTCAAAAGAGAGAATTTTTTTTACCGAAAATGACTTGTTTTCAATTTAATACTGGAAAATGCAAAGGTGGTATGGTTTTGCAGTAAAACTTGGTTTGCTGCATCTTGCAGATTACGGAAAAGGTTATTCCGCTGATGGGTGTCCTTCATTACACTAAAAAATATTTAAGGGTCCTAGCATTCAGTCTCCGTCTAAAGCGACAAAAATCTGTCTTTTGAAATTGTCCGACGGTGGCATATAAGCAAGATACTTTCAATCTAGGAATCATCCCCCAACTTGTATCTATGGATATACAGTGAAAAAAGTTTAACATGATAACTCTTAACAGAAAATATGGTTAACACTAAATGATATTGTAGTCTGGACAGAGTACTGTGTAATTTAATTCAATTCTTTTAACACGAAAATATATTTCGGTCCCTTCAGTTTGTTAAACTTCTTCACCGTATTTCAAAATCTCATTTTTTCCCACCGCCAGAAATTTTTATAGTCTAGCAGGTCCAACTACTTTTTCATGTCACAGGAAAATGTAATAAAGTATAAATCCAGATCCTATTAAACTGAACTTCGTGTAATCCGAACAGTCATTTAGATGTACATACTGTATAAAAAAAAAAGTGAAAAAATGTGCTATGTATTTTGTAGGTCTTTATTATGGTGTCAATAACAACAAGTTGGGGGTGATTGTAATTTATACTGTGTACAGTATAGGTATCTGGTCTCAATTTATAGTTCATTTTGTTTAACTATTACTATCATTAATTTGGACAACCTGTATCCTTTATTAGTCCAGATTAATGAGATTCTACTGTATATGCGGTACTAAAGTACTAAAAAAAATGATGGCAAGTAATGTCAGCGTTTTGGCAAAAGTTATTACGTGCATTAAAAATAATTGGCGAATTATTGGAATAAATACATGTTTAACAGTTGTCAATAAGAAATTGGGGGTTTGTAAAATGATTTTCGCTACTTTTAAAACTGGAAGAATATTGTAGTATTTGATGAAACATTTCTTCAGAAAAAACGAACAGAATTTTCTGTCAATATGTACAAGGAATGGAATGCAAAAAGAAATAAATGACGTATGAAATTTCCATTTAGCTTGAAGCAAATAAAAATGAATCGTGTTCATTAACACCAACACACTAAAATACTTTTTCAACAATCTTAAATGCCGATCTGAAATGTGAAATTTCAAGTAGATATTTTGTCAGTAGTTGAAAAAAACTAAAATGATTTAAAATTTAAGACTGAAAATGCACTTTTCCCATATTGCTCTAATGGCGCTTGGCGCGGCGGCCATGCAAAATGTAAACAAGTTTCGCGGCAGCTCGAGATCACGTGATCCGATTTAACTAAGATCAGAGGCTTGACCCTGTTTGCCAAAGTGGGTTAAGTTAACTCACTTTCCGACGAGGACCCCGTTTTCACTGGCCGAGTTATACTAGTTTAACTGCGAAGTTGGTTTAAAATATGACGTCGTTCGGTCACGTGATAGTTTAACTTTCCTCGGAAGCAGGTTAAAATTAAGAGACTTCCGGAAACTCTCTTAACTGCTTTAAACACGTTTATTTACAACAATATGGCCGCCGCAACTGCTAAATATGAAAAGGAAATTCGTCGGAAAAAGACATTAAGTTGCTGAAAAATTTATGAAAATCTGTCAGATGTGTTTTTAATGCTTTTATAACTATGATTTATGTTTTTATGATTATATATGCATGATGCATCATATTTCAAAGTGCTTGAGACCAAATTTATTGCAGAAATCTGCTCATGTTTACAACTATTTTTACATGGAATTAATCGGTGAAGAAAAATAAAAATCGCTGAAGTGATCGGAAAATGAAAGCCTATAGATTAGCGTTGGAAGTGTTTAATGTTACAATTTATAAAAAATTAAAGGAATTGTATAAAGTAAGTGAATTGTAAGTTTTATGAAATTCAACACAAAATCAGAAAATCTGACACCTCTATTCTGGTAAGTTTGAATGCTTTTATTTCATTTATATTTTACCTTTCACAATGCTTAACTAAAAAAAAACCAGTACATAGTACTAATTTTTTAGTAAATATATAATATATTTGTAAAGTATTCATAAAATAGGTCATTGAATGTTTCAAAGCATTTTGTATAGTTTCTTTTGGTTAAAGCTCAATTCGTTGAGAATGAATTGAAATTAAGTACAAAATATTTTGTGGTAGATGTTTATTATTGAAATTTTTATTGTTTACTTTTCAAGAATCTTAAATTAATCTTCATTACTGTTCTGTACTAAATGGGTTAAAAAGGAAAATTAAACTACTGTGACTTATTAAAAGCAAAACTATACTAGTCATATTTTAACAATTTGTTAAATGTGTTGCTTCCACATTATTTTTGCCCAGAAGTAAGATACCGCCTTAAAGTAGAACTGTTTTTTGGCAAGATTTTACTTCAGCTTGAAATTTGTTCCAATAAGTTATGATTATTTAACAGATAAAAGTCTCATATGATATAGAAATTTGAAACAAACCAGCTTCGGAATCGTTCTTTGTAAAACCCTTCAAATTACTTTTCTGTAAAAAGTAACAAAAAAGAAATTGATATTCTGTGTGTTGCGGGCCAGCATCCAGGATAATACATAACGCCTTGAAAATTTTAATTCTTACAGATAATGGAAATTGGAAAAATGCACAAAGCTTTGCCAAAATTTACTCTTCGCCATTCCTTATGTTTACATATGGAAAAACTTATTTGCAGGGCCGACAAGGGTTATGTCACAAACTAGAGACCTGGCTTGGAATCGGAGCATTATACATTTTATGAGTTTATGTGGGAGAGGGACCCCTGTGAACCAAATTGACAAGGGGCCAGCCTTGCCTCCAGACGGCCTTGCGTATTTGAAGTAGTGACCCTGGAAACAGTTCTATGAGACGTTATGTACTACTTTGATAGTGAGTACAGTCAAACCCCGTTAACACAAACTTGATTATCGCAAAATTTTGCTTAGCACAAAGTAAATGCCACTCCCCATCAGATAAAGCTACAAATTAGTGTTAAATCTCTCACTTAACACGAAGAGATTTTAGACGAATTCTCGCATAAGACAAAGAAAATTTTAAGGTCTTGAAAAAAAAAGGAAGAAGAAAAAATTAAAATCTCATCCTTTTATTTGAAATTACTTTTGAAAGTTGAAAGATCTGCACTTGGACGCAAGCGACATGGATGCCAGTGAGAAAATTTCTCTCCTTGTTGTAGGGAAATCGTGAAAATCTCGCTGCTTCAAGTAAAAATGAACTTTAGCTGCAGACTATGGTTACAGTAAAAAAGCTTGGATGAACAGTGAAATCTCTACCAAGTGGCTGATAAACGTAGATTTAAAATTTCATCGTGAAAAAAGAAGTTTGATTCAGGACAACTGTTCTGCCGATGTAGAGGTTTATGGTCTAAAAGCAATAAATTGTGTTTATTTACCCGCCAACACTGCAGCAAAAATCCAGTCTTTCGATCATATGTTTGAAAATGCACTGTCGTAAAGAAATGCGCCAAATAGTCATTGCCTGTTTGGAATTACTTGTGTTTCTTACTTGAACTATAAATACAAATGCTTGGGCGAACATTTTAGTACAAATGTACTTTGGTTACTATATTTTCTGAGTCGCAAACATAAAAAAAAAGCTTGTCAGCTTAGAGAAAATCCGGTAAATGTAGAAATCGGTTAACACGAAATATTTTGGCGTCTTCGTCGAGTTCCTGTTAACGAGGTTTGACTGTAGTACTAAATTGTTCCTATGAATGAAAATTTTTGTTTGCTATTCCTTACTCATTTTTAATACTCAGTTTTAATATCTTGAATATTGGTGAAAATAATCCTGCTCACATACTTCTCAGAGTTACAACATGAATTGCGGAGTAATTTATTATTTTCCTGCGTAACTTTTCAGTAATCGAAGTTTTTAGAGTCTTTCGATTTCATTACACCCATTGCGGTCTTTAGCTATTCATTGTAGAGAAACTTTGTACCTCTAATAATCCGCAACGTTATTCCAAATTTTATTCTCAGGACAACAGATGTGAAAGTTTTACAATACATCAATACATTAGAATGAATGAACACCCAAGGCAAGGTGGGAATCGTGACCCTTAACCTCCGGCTTAGAAGACTCAGCTTCTGTCAAGGAGGCCCCTAGAGTTGACATTGTTTATTGTGGTTTATCTAGTTCCAATCGCTAGCACAATATGTGAATTTTTTTTCCAAACCAGAGTTTTTTTTTTTTGTATTTAGTGTAGAAAACTTGTTTTCGATCCCTTAAATACCTTGTTTCAACATTATTAAAGTTCTTTGCACATGAAATAGCACAATTTAGTCATCATTCCATTCATATTACCCAGTGCAATGATGCCCAACCTACAGCCCGCAGGCCACATCCGACCTGTAAATCTGATCCGTGTGGCATTATGTTTTGCTTTGAGTTACAGATCCAAAAGAACGATTTATGGCAATGTTACAAACTTAGAGCCAAGTACCGTGAAACTTACCTAAGTCAACCTTGGATAAGACAAAAACTGTGGTTAGTCGAAGTGAATATTTATTCCCGTTTAACTGAATATCTAACGTATGTTACTTATTTTTGATAAGCCGAATTTCGTCAAGTCGAAATATTCAATAAGCCGACTTTGATTTCACGATTGTTGTCAAATTTCCTTCACTAACAACGTAACTCTAGAAGTTCTAGCCATTGCACTTCATCTCTACATGTTTGTTTCCCAAAATGCTCTGTTTAATTTTATTTTACAGTTATTTTATTCATATGTTATTTTCGCTGTAATAGAAAATTAATCAAGTTTTTTTATTACAGAAAGGAGACTCCTAAAACTGAGGCACATCCATTCTACTCTGAAGAAGAGTGTTAACCGTAGCACATGTCTACGCATTAGTTTATTTCATGCAACAGTTTAAAAATTAAAATTTAGTTTTTGTAAAAACAATTTTTAAACACGCCAGCATTGACAGCTGCCAGTCCTAAGCCTGGATAAAGTGTGAAGGGAAATTGTAACATTTTTATCCCATTTGTTTGCAATTCCTTTCATTACCGAATGGCATATAACAGGGAGATTTGGTTTTAATTAATACCAACCTTTCTGTTTATGCTTTTCAGTTTGCATATACCTTAAAGAATTTTACAAAGAAGCGGATGGATTTCAAGAAAGAAGCTTTGTATTGCAGCATCTGAAGAAATTGATGCCACTGAAGATTTAAAATAATAAAACAAAGTTGTGTTACTCCCCTTTATATCAAACAACCAGATCTTTCACCTTATTTTTAAAAAAGTTATTCAAAAACCTAGTACCTAGCAAGAAAGAATCCCACACCAAAAGTTAAACTTGACCCATTAAATTTTTTAAGATCTATTTTTTAAGTATGTGTGATGCTAATAAAATATATTTTTTTAATTGCAAACATGTGTGTTTATTATTATTTCACAACAATCTCCCTGGGGATATTTTCCCTTTTTCTTTTGATACAAAACTGAATACTTCTCTATTTTTTATGTCATCCGTATACTTTGGGCGTTCAGTTTTCTGAACTGGTGTAGATTTTTATCAACTCAGGAAATGAGGATTTAACTGTTTTCAGAAGATCATAGAAAAAAAACAGTGCATGGTGCAAATTCGAATTCATTGCACATAGACTTTTTACCAGTACTGTCAAAGCACACTTCTACTCAAATGATTAATGTATGAATGTTCTCTAATAATGAAATGGTGAAAATGTTTTGATATTTCAATTCATTTTTGATTATTTCTTTGATAATCAATTACATCTCCTAAAATGTATTGTTTAACATTCTGGGTTCCTTTTTGTCAGCGAGAACCTGGAATCATCAGGAAAAGTTATTTGTTTTATTAAAAAACTCATAAAATTGAAAACACCTAGAAGAACATCTTTTGCATCATAAACTGCAGCAGTAAGTAGGTTATTTTCTTTACCCACTGCTTTGAAACCAGAATGAATACACATAGTTCCTTGTGAAGCGAGTACGTTCCCCAAGAGTTGCAATATCAGTGGAAATAAGCATTAAATGAAAGAATGAGTATCAATTTTTGTTGAAATGCTGTACTTTGTTTTTGCTTCTTTTAAAAGAAATCATTATTTATACTTCAAGTTAAACATATTACAGCTTTTATTTAATTCCTTTTTCTAAAACCAAGTTGTTAATAAGTTGATTTTACATTCTTTAAGAAAAAAGTGCAGTATAACCCCGACTTAACAATTGCCAAGGGAATCGTTGAATCCAGGAGCATGGACATTCAATGCAAGAGAAATCCGGAAAAGTGTATCATTAAATTGAGGAAATCGAGTGTTGTTAAACCACATTTGTACTGTATATTCATTACCCTTTTTTCTTCTCAAGTTATGAAAATACAGCTAACTTCGGGTTATTCTTAAAACAGGGCAGCAAGAAAAACAGCGGATAAGCGAATTTGCCGGATAATCCGAAATAAGTAAAAAAGAAACTAATATATACAATAGCTTAGATTACCGGTAACATTAACACATGCATTGAAACCAAAAACAAAACATGTGAAAAACAAGAAAGATAGGCTCATCATTACAAAAGGATCATACGCATATGCACAGAGGCAGACTGGGTACCCTAAGAGGCCGCAAATTAAAAACAAAAAATGCACAGGTGCATAACATCTGAAGGTGCACAGGTTTGTTCAAAGGCGAAGAAAAAAAAAGGTGCTCGGGTTCGAAGGCGGGAAAAAAATATACCGAAGTCGCACAGGTTTAAAGGCGCAGCTCTTATGCTAAAATGTCCTAATTTTTGTCTTAGGAAAATTACACTGAAAAAACAAGACTTTTTCTTGGGAAATAAATTTAGTAGGTACTTCTACGTGTAACAATTAAGAAAACATTCATACAGTTGGTTCTCCTTTCAGAGACATCCTTGCTAAATATATAAAAAATGCAATTTTTTCGCAATAAAAAAATTGTTTTTGCAGAAAAATGAGCATGAAAGTGAGAGGTTACAATATAGATGGGTGTGGTCTGACAATATGTCGCAAAGTGAATTTTATTGTGTACTTGAAACAAATGATTTGTATAGCATTTCATAACCGAAAGACTTTTTAAAAATGTTTTTCTGTGGGGAATTCGTGAGCACTCACGGAAGAAATATGGTCTTCATTTAAATTGCTTATTAAACAATATTTGAGATGTACGAAGTTGGTGAACAAGAACCCCTAAAAGGCAGAATTAGGCTATATTTGGCTAATTAAGGGGAAAGGGGGGCTTATAATAACTTGAAATAACTATAAGTACTTACATTGAAAAGCAACCGTTTCAAATCGAAATAATTGTGTTGAGGAAAAGAAAAGGATTTATATCCTTCCCGAAAGCAGTGATTAACGACTACGAAAGCTTTTTGAACAGAAATACAAATAAAAACAGGTTCTAAGGTAAATACACCCATAGTGGCCAGTGCTTCAGTCGTGGCTATTTCAAGGTTTATATTTCAAAAATTAGGATTCCAGGTATCCCAATGGAATCACAATGTCATCAAATGTGCACTTACGATATTACCTCCTGCATGTTTGAATCCATTGGAAAACCTGGAACAATATTTTTTTCAAATATAAACGTTGAAGTGGGCACTACCGATATGTTCACCTTAGTTGGATACATGTCAAATGCACTCAGCTGTGCAAAATGTAGACCAATGCAGTGTACATAAATTAAAAAGTTCAGTGTATGATCTCTAGAACTGAAAAAGTAATAATTCATAAATACATATTCTCCATTCGGAAAAAAAGAAAAGGCAAACATTATTATTATTATTTTTATGTATTCATGAGAGTGACTGATCAAAATATTAGCTTTACTTTCAAGATTTTAAAAAAAATTAAAAAGTTAAACTTGGCTCGTTTGTAATTAAATTCCTAAATTTTTCCAGGTAACTAAGAACACTTTTATTCTGGCTTAAACATCTTGAGATATTTATCAACCGAAAAATTTTACTTGTGTCAAAACTAGACAGTGCGTTTCACCTTTGAATTGTTATTGATGTACAAAATCTACTTTCTTCTCATCTATGAAACGTAAACATGAAGGAAAATGTAAAGGAAATCATTTATTTCCCAACAATGAAGTTTCAAAACACTCTATTAATCTGATTTCAAGTTCAAAGCTTTGATTTTGACGGGGTTTTTTTTTTTTTTTTTCGTGCACAAAATCAATACTTCGAACATAAATTGCTTAAAAATAAATAAGAATTGTACAAACGTCGTCGCTAAATATATTTCGCAATGTGCTTAGAAAATATGATTCAGTCCTGAATATTATTTTCTTTAATAACAAAAACAGTGTAAGCGAGCATGAAAATAAAAAAGTAACGACGCTACAGCAGAATGACAGAATGTAAACAAACAAAAAGTTACGGTTAAATCGTTGCCAAAGATAACTCACTAACCTGGGTTAACTTGTCAGTGCGCTGTTCGATCCGGTGATGGTGCTGCCATCTATCGGTATATAAAATAATGGAGGCAAAGCACTTAGGATGCAGTCCTCGACATAAATACAGTTGTAGTCAGTTGTGACTCTGAATAGGAATAGGAATAGGAAGCTAGCAATGAATCATTACATTTTTACTTGTTTTAGTGATATTCTTACCTTGTTTTCATACTTTGTGCTTGGTTTGTGAAGATATGGTTATTCTTAATGCACCAATTATTCATGAACTGTAGGTTTATTGGTTTTCTTTTCCTATTTTGATTTGTAGTATTGGTATTGTTGCACATCCATTCTTTGACTCTTTACTGTATACAATCATTTCATATCTTTTTCTGTTTCTAATTTCAGCTTAAATCTATTGACTACTATCCTTTTGTCACTGTTGGTGTATATTTCAACACAGGAAGAATACATATTATTATTTGCACTGATTGATTTAATTGTTTTCGAGCCGATAAACACCAAGTTACCTTTAAAAATGTAGCTAGAATATATTTGTATCATAGCAGATCCTAGAAATTTAGCAATATAAACCACTCAGGGTCAGTTTCCGAGTGGTTTACGTTGCAAAATATTTTCGTATCTCACACTGTCACACTTGGATGACTAGCATGATCGTAAGTAGTATGATCGAGTGACAAGACAAGTTTTCTTATGATGCCTTTTTTAGATTTATCAGAAAGATTAACTGTTAAACAAGAGTTTCTACAAATATAAGGCTTGAGAACTTTTCATTTTCGTTCAATAAATTAAAATTCCGAATTGTGGCAACAAAATTTCACTTTTCCAGAGCATACTAATTATGTTCGACTTTGAAAATTTTATTTTCGCCAGGAAAAATAGAAAAAGTGGAAATAAATATTTAGCTTTTGCACACGATAACTATGCATATTATAGATTGATATACCATGCTTCAGAAAGCAATGAAAAGCGTACATATTTAGAGAGAAACGTTTTTTTTAATGCATCAAGGAAGGGCCAGTGTCGTCTGCTACGCATTTGCGTAGGGGAAGGTGGGGTACCTCGAACCTATTTTCACTTTTCATTTTTTAATTTCATAATTATTTGCAAAATCTAAATACAATTACCTATAGTTAAAACTTTAAGATTTTTTACACAACATATAATTAGCTTAAAAGTTTATTTAAATTATTTCAATTACATTTTTAAAGAAAAACAGAATAATGCAATTAGTACCAAGGTACACCACCGGTGGTGTACCTTGGGTCTTGGGATGGTGTACCTTGGAACAATGATTAAAAGGTAAAGAAAACATTATTTTCGTACTTATAATAAAGGCACATCCTCCCTACTAGCGATGTACTTAGTTCTATTCCTTTAATCATTGTCTATTCGTAACTATTCCAAAAAAAAACGTAATTTATCCTTAGCAATATTGTCAATCAGTGTATTTTGAACACATGTTTACATTACATAATGAAAGTATAAAAAAAAATCGAAAAAAAAAATCAAAATTTAAATTGACCCCGCCTATGATTTTTTTTTTTTTGCATTAAACTTTTTTAGATGAAAAAAGACTTAGTCATTGTCATTAAAAAGTTCAAATATTTTGATATCATATTTAGATTGAAGATGGAAAGTCTGAAAAAGTTCAATATATAAAAATTGAAAATTAGAGGGAAAAGTTGCCCAAGAAGTTTTTTTTTTTTTTTTTCTGGCCGAAATTTTGAATTTTTGAATCAGATGAGAAAAGACACCTTTATATCATCACTACTGCGAAGTAATTTATGAACATTCTGCTCACCGTTTAAAAAACACAGCGTGTGTAAAACAAATGAGATTCTAAATCCTGCTGGAGAGCATCAACCTATGACATAAATAGTTTTAAAACACTTTAATCAACAGGGCATAGGCGGCTGGTGCTTGAAAAAAGTCGGGGGTCAAAAGAAGGGTGGGGGGGGGGGGGGGTTAGAGGGCATGGCCCTTAGCTCTTTTTTTTGTAAAATTGGGCTATATTACAGGCTTTTAGTATTACCGATTTAACAACTTCTAAAAATGTGGAGTATGGCATCAAAATTTGGGACGGATAGCTACCGCAGTCTTTCCCCTCCCATTTTCTTTTGCAATGAAATAAGATGAAAAAAAGTTAGTTTGTGTGGTGTTAAGTTTTAGTTTTTACTTTCGCAAAATAAATAAATCCACCCTATAAAAAATCATTTTTCAATCCATTATTACTTCAGCTTTTAAACTGATATGATCCTAATACAAAAAAAAAAAAAAAAGTTTTTCGCTTCAATTTATTATTTTTCTACCATGTCAGTTGTTGGTGACCAAAACGAATAGTAGCCCATATTCGGTTGCTTTTATCCTATGCTTCATAGTTATGCTTAAAAAATACCGAACTAAAGGAAAAATTAATGCTCTGTGATGAACCGGATCTTCACATATTTGTCATTCCATTCTCATTCTTATAAGCAAATTTCTAGGAATCTCCCGAAAGTTCAACGTTTCTTTGTCTTATTTTAATGGTCATTGATCTCTCCTACAGCATTAGGTTTCACTTTTTCATTTCTTCAATTCCACTTTTTTTTTTTTAAACCTTTGTTCCCCTCGACCACCAAACATTCCGCTTTTCCCTTATACAGGATAATAGAAAAATGATACCAAACAACGTTCAATGTGCCTTAATGACATGGTAGACGAGTTTTGTCCTTATTTGAAATTTTGAATTATTTTTCACTGGAAATACTAGTTCCACATCGACTAATTACGTGTACACTTGTGTGGATCGAGAAAAACAACTTTAGATTTTACAATTTGCAATTGAGCGGAAAAGTTGCCTTTGGATGTGAATGAGCTGTAAAAAAAAAAAAAAAAAAATTACATAAAAAATAAATAAAGAAATAAATAATAAAAATAAAATATAAATAAGTAAATAAAAATAAAACACGTTTTGAGGTGCCTCAAGTGCGATTAAAAAATTCTAAAATTGCCTTTTTTCTACAAATAATTAAAAAAAAAAATAAATTGTCAAATTTATTCTTTAGTTTCAAATACTACCAAAAAAGCTATTTTTGTACAAAAAGAGCCACACACAATATTCTTCATTAATTTTTCAATTTTGTCTTTAGGTACTGGAAAAGATCAAGTTTACTAAAAAAAAAAAAAACTTTTAGCATATTGCATTGGCATCTGGGAGCATGAGTCATCGCAGCAGCGGATGTTTAGAGGGAGCCACAGTGATTTGTGTGAGTGGGGCAAAGATCAGATTAGTTGTCAATCACTTTGCCGATTTCAATTGAGTTGCCGCCTTCCGTATAATCGAAATAATCATATTTCGAGTACTGTAAACTTCGTTAGTTGGAGAGTTTCTTTCTTGTTGTACTGTCCGACATTTTAACGCGAAACCTTACTCGAATTTGCGCATGCGTCAGGTCTCTTCTATTGCAGGGGCGTGCTTATAGTTTTAGCGGTCCTGTACGAAATTTGTTTAATTAGTCGATAAATAACCATTTTTGTTCTCTCCTAAAACGTAACCCGGTGTTGTGTGTCATCCAGCTGTATAAGTTAGTTCAAGATTTTTATAAGTAGTTACAAAATTAATGTGAAAAAAATTGACATAAAATATGGTTGCAAAGAAAAATTTTGGAATCTTAAAGAGATGAAATTGATGAAATAAAGACTGGTATCCGAATTGCGTTGTTTTCAGCCGGGGGAGGGGGGGGTATGAAATACGAAATTGAAATCTAAATTCAAAACAACGTTCAGAAAAAAAAAAGAAAGAAAAATCTTGACTTTTACTACTACCAAATATAAAAGAGTCATTCCATGTCAAGATTCCCGCTCAACTATCTCCGATTTGGATGAAATTTTATAGAGGTGTAGAGATGCCTTTGTAACTTACTTATACAAATTTTCAGCTTCTTAGATCCGAATTCTGATTATCTAGGATCTTCGGAAAATGTGATCCAAAATGACGGACCAGCTTTTTGTGTTAAATGGCCAAGTTTAGACTAAGTTTACAGAAAATTTTATCTCACTGGAAGCCTGAAACTTTAGGCGCTTAAAATACAATTGGCTGTTAATACATTCAAGTATTTTTGGAAATTTGAGCTCATTAGATTTTTTATAGCACACGTGTTAACTCGTGAAAAAGCGCAGCGGGGAAATTTTCTCCTGGATTTTAGGTTTTCATAAAATCTGAACAAAAATAATTCAGAGGCTTCTACTTCGTGATTATATTGTAAAAATACTTGGTTTTAATTGGTTACAGTTTTAGAGATTAAATATCTATTTTCTAAAAGAAATCGTCATCCAAAGTGGCTTTCAAACCGTTCAAGTGAAAAATAGCTTACTTTCAAAGCGCTGTTAGCTCAAGTTTGTCCCCTCGGATCTTCTTTTCGTTAATATCATTAGAAAGAACAATTTTTTCCTTTCAATATAAGTTTTTTCTTCGATGGTGTTCATTTGAATGAGGATATAAAAGTGAGTTGAAATTCTGTCTGTCGTAACGAATTGCCATGTTTAAGCTCAGATTACGGAAAGTTTTATTACATTAGAGCTTGAAACATTAGGAGCTCAAAGTACTTTTGGTTGTCAATACGTTCTAGTAGTTTTATGAATTTGAGTTCATTAACTTTTGTGTAGCACGCATGCAAAGTCGCAAGAAAAACGCAGGGGAGAAACTTATTCGTAAATTTCAGAATGTCAAAAATTCTGAACAAAAATGATTAACTACTATGTTATTGTATTTTCATGATACATGCTTTTAATGGGTTATAGTTGCATTGCGTAAATATTGATTTTCCAAAAGATATTGGCATCCAAAGTATCTGTCAAATTTGCTCACATGAAAAATAGCCTATTTTTAATGCGCTGTAGCTCAAGTTTGTCCCATTGCATCTTCTTTTCGTTGGTACTATTAGAAAGAAAATATTCTTTCACAAAGAAATATTTTATTTTCTTGTAATACTTTAGCGGCCCCTTAGCTTCAAAATATTTTAGCGGCCCTGTGCGGCCGCACAGTTTGCCACCCCCTAAGCACGGCCCTGTACTTACGAAGATGTAATGAAATGTATGAGCAATAAAAAATGTTCAGTTTTTTCAATCTCGATCAAAAATTACAAATATTTTCGAATTTTTACCACCTAATTTGAAAATATCTCATTTTAACGAATTCTTTTGACACTATCTCGAACAATTTTCCATTTTTCAAACTTTTTCGACCTTTTTTTAAAATTTTTCGACGTAAATTTGAATTGATTTTTCGACTTTTTTTTTCATAAATTTTCAGTATTTCAAACTTCGTCAACCTTTATCAAATGTTTCCCCTCCTTGCGAATATTTTAAGGAAAATTCCTATTTTTTGAAAGTATTCGACATTTTTCAAAAATTTTGAATTTTTTCTAACAGGATCAAAAATTTGTAATTTTTTCAAAATTTTCCAACCTTTTCTAAAAAAACTTTTTATCAAACGTTTTCGTCAATTTTCGAAAATATAAAATTTGAAATACATTAAACTTTCATTTTTTTCGACCTTTTATTGAAATAATTCATTTTTTGAAAATATTTTTCGACCTTTTCCGAAAACTTTCTGAGCTTACAACTCTTCGACCTTTTTCAAATGATTTCAATTTTTCGAACTTTTTCGAAATCTTTCAAAAACTTTCAAATGTTTTCAATATTATTTTGAAAATTCTCTGTTTTAGTGTTCTTTTTCGTACGTTTTCGAAAGTTTTCAAATTTCTCAAGTTTGATGAAAAGCTTTCAATTTTTTGGAACGCTCCATTTTTTTCTGAAAGTATGAATCGTTATTTTCATAAAAATAACGATTTTTTACGAAAGTTTTGTTTCGAACTGCATCGACAAATTTCTTCGGATTTGACTGAAAATTTCCAATTTTTCGAACTTTATCGACATTTTTCAAAACATTTCAGTATTCCCGAACATGATCAAAATTGTCCAATTTTTGCGAACGTGATTAACTTTTCAAAATTTTCACATTTTAATGAGATTGAAAACTTTTTGCTGTTTTGTCTTTTTTCTAAAATTTTCCATACTCTCATATTTGATTGAAAATTACAAATATTTTCGAACATTTTTTACTTTTTAAAAAAATTTTACATTTCATTTAAAACCGCCTTTCTACTTTTTTTTTGAAAATTTCCAATTTCTTCGAACTTCAAATATATTTTTCATTTTGTCAAACCTCAACCGTTTTTGAAAATTTTTAATTTTTAAAACTTTTTCGACCCTTATCTAAAGCATCCCATTTTTTCAACCAGTTTAGAAAATTTCCAATTTTTTCGAGCGTGTTCCAAAATTTCCAATTTTGTCGCTTCCTTTCGAAATTAATTCAAGCTTATTAATTTTAGTTTTCCAAACTCTTTCGACCTTCTCTGAAAATCGAGCTGCATCAAAAAACTTCAGTATTTCGAATTTGGTCGAAAATTTCTTATTCTTTTGAACTTTTTCGACTTAAAAAATAATCCAATGAAATTTCGAAAGTATCCCAATAGTTTTGGTTACGCAGTGTAGCTACAGTAACACGACAAGTAACTTTTGTTACCTTGTCAATGAATATTATTTTAATTTTATTGATCATTCTGGAAATGAAGAATTTCGTTTCTTGAAGCATGGCTTTCAATGCAACCATTAAAAACAGAAGGGTTACAGAAAGGTTACACACACAAAAAAAAAAAAAAAAAAAAAAAAAAAAGGAAAAAAGTGCAAACAAAACCCAACTTCTTTTCTCTGTATTTTACAATTCCGAGAATTGCTTTTTAGAGTGGGAGCGAAGAGAAGGAGAAAGGGGTTATCAAGTTTTAATAAATAAAATGAGAGCGAAAAGGAAATCATAGCAGATACTAAAGCTATTTTTTTTATGTTTCAGAAATGAGTGATAACGAAGAAAGCTTGCAAAAATAAACGACCATATGATGTTACGACAAGGATTAATTTTTTTTCGTTTGCAATTTTTACTGCGCAAAAAAAAAAAAAAAAAAAAAAAAAAATAATTTGAGTTCTGAAATTTTGAATTCAAATTATGCTTTTCGCAATCACGAGTTGTGACACGACCCTACTCATTGGAGTTATTGTTACTAGAAACGACTCCTGTGCCCCCAAACCTGCCCCTCCTCCTGAGCGGTTACGTGTGTATAATGGTGTGTGTTGGCGCGCGCGCGTGCGTGCATGTGTATGCTTGTGCGTGTGTGTGCGTAGACCTGTATGCATGCACATAGGCGTGTGTGTAAGTGTGCATGTGTGTGAGCGTGCGTATGTGTAGTACACGGACACCACCGACCAGGAGCAGCGGATTCCGGGGGACAGTGCTCAGGTTCAGAGGCCGATGGGCGGTGGTGCTGCAGAGGCTCCTGATCCAAGTTGAAAAAGGAACCAAACACCAAGGACGGTCAAGTGAGAACAATAAGCAATTGTGATTGCTCAAAAAAAAAAAAAAAAAAAAAAAATCGTTGGGAGTTTGACAATGACCGTCAATCCGCAATGCGAAATGTAACGGATTCGAGGAAATTTTATTCAGGATAAATATGTAGAAAAACATTGAATTTTTGCTACAAATTCAGGGAAATTAAAAACTTTCGACACAGAGAAGTTGAACTGCATAAACAACACGTGTTTTGTTTAAATTCTAATACATTTGAGGCAGTGAAAAGCAAAGTGATGTAAGTGGCAAAATTAAAAATTTAGAAATAACCAGTACAAATGCTAGGTGAACCTTTCCTCTGTCTTGGGGTAAGATATGATACTAGTAGCCCTGGTAGGTACTGCTGTACAGCGTGATTTAGAAAAAAAAATTCAATGAAAGCCTACCTAGAATGTTATCTTCAAACGCGTTTCACTCAAAACTTGAAAATGTCCACTTACATCCCTTTGATTCTCACTGCCTCATATGTACTCTTTTTTTTTTTTCGATGATGAGTCGTATCAAAAAGCACCCCCTAAAGCGAGCTTATGTCCATTAGTTCAAAACTGGATTTGTTGGAGAAAAATCTTTCACCACACGACTTTGTCCATATTTTAAAATGTAAATTGATATTTAGCAGCATTTTTAAAGCGAGAGTTAGACGTTCTGGATCAAATTACGAGAATTTGATTTCATTATTCCTGTTATAATTTTTAAAAAAGTGTTGGAAAACCTTTTTATTTTTTCATTTTTAGGAGTGTGTCAATATGAAGATATCAGTAGCGGATTTTAGGGGGGGGGGGGGGGCACAGGGGGCACGTGCCCCCCCAAAAGGATTACTTATTTCACTATTTTATTTATTACTTTTTAACTGACCTTTCCTTTGCATTTTTTTTACGTTGCTAATTAAAAAGAACACAAAACACACACACACACACAGCATATTTTGAATAAAAGCATTTTTGTTTGCTAAAGAAGTATTACTGGAGTCAGAGGCCCAGAGTTGCAGAATACATTTAACTCATTGGCTTCAAATTCAAGAGACCGCATTATCGCGATTCGTCCATTAATTCTTCTTTGATGGAATCAATAATTAACATTTTTTTTAAATGTGTAGGCGCACCTAAAAGAGTCATTTTGATCTGGGAACCTATTTGCGAAATAATGGATTTCTTTTTCAGCTAATAAAAGATGCAAAATGAAAAAACTCATGTGCTAGTTTCTTAGAAAAACCATGATTTTTAATAGAAACGGCATGTAGTATCAAAATATGTTATCTCAACTATATCATGACTTTAAGAACAAATCAGCAATTGTTTTGAAATTCACACAGAAATAGTTTCTGAATTCTTCAATGAAACTTATATATGTTATGAAGTTATGATTAAATTGATTTTAAAAAACTCAGGAGAGGTATGGGTTTATTTAATAACCTTGCCCTCGTGTTATAATCATTATGACAATGTTCCTAGGTAAAGCCACTCATTGTCTAGCATCTTGGTGACATTATATTGGGTTTAGTATTTAAATGGCTTGAAACGTTAAAGATGTATTCCGTCCACATTCAAAGTATATTAGTGCGTAATATTTATGTACTTAAAAGTAAATTCATTGACCATAAGGAATCCTAAAAAATAAATAAATAAATAAATAAAAGTAAAAAAACACGCACATTTAAAAATAAAGTCGTCAAAACTTTGTTATGAAACATCGAAGGCGGGTGGGGGGGGGGGGGGGGTATTCAATTTCCTGTGCCCCCTCCAAAAGTTTTTTCTGTATCCGCCTCTGGAAGATATGGAGCTACCGGGACATGTCCTGTTATAACCGGTGGGCTAGTCCATCCCTGTTCATGATCGACAGGAAATAAAATCAGAAAAACATTAAATAACATGCTATATAAAACTGTGGTGTGAAGACACCACATTCTTTCAAATACCTAGTTTTCTCATTTTAGTTCATGTTTGTCGAAACACTTCTTCTAGTTTCTCCCATTGAAAACTTGCTTGTCTGGTCAGTTTGACCCTTCGTACACTGGTATGCTACGCAAGGTCATTCCGCTTGTCTGTGTACGCACGGTACGTGTTCTACTTTCGCCTTTTCACGTAAGTATTTGTGCCTGGCGACGGCAAACAGGTTTCATGCATCTTGCTCCGGTGGCTAAAACTCTCAATTCAAAGTTCGAGAGCGCTTCTTGTGGAGCAAGGCGAAGAATAAGACGTGGAGAGATGGTGCCATTCTTGTGACGCCTGTGCTGTCCGTAAATTACCAAAGAAAAGAAGCCGAGGGAAGCTACATCTGTACAACGTTCAGTTTTGCTTCAGTGGCGTTTATTTTAGAGGGAGCCCATGTAACCAAGATTAGCCCCCCCCCCCTTTTTTTTAATTTCAACTGTTTTTTGAAAGGCGTGGGGAGCAACAGTGTCCTGATCTCATTTTTTTTGAGGTGGGGCAAAAACTTGATACATCCAGAGGCGCAACCTAAATAAAAGTTTTACGACGGCACTGTTAAAAAAATTCTCCTCCTGCAGAGCATTTTTTAAGATAGGGACTACACGACACCAATGGCGTCTAGTGAAAAAAATTGTCGCCTGGAAGATGAAAAATCCAACAACTGGACGACATTAGAAAATCCAATATTTTATCACTCCTCATTTTTTAAACTGTTTTTAAATTTTTGCACAAAACCTTTTTTGTTTCTTCTTTCCTGAACAACGACCATCTGTCCAAGAATCCTAAAATAGCGCCGAAAAAAAAAAATCTACTAATATCCCTTCCATCCGACTCCATCATCAAGAAAGCCCCTCGCCTTGAACAAAAGCTTTTCCTGTTTTCGTTTTATGTCTGAATCTGAAGCTGTAGGCAAAAAGAGGTATTTTCCCAATTCATTTTTTAAACCCCCCTTTCCATATGTATTAAGTTTGGGGGAGGCAGTTGAGCACCTTTCTTTCAGTTGAAATAGGAAGCTAAAATTCTTCTAGTAGATTACTATCCACAAGTATAAAAATATTGAGGGGTGTCTTGTTATCTAACATAAACTTTATTTTTACATGTATTTTTGAACCACCCTGGGGGGGGGGGGGGGGGCATTTCCAAAAAGTGGTGGTTATTTATTTATTTTTTTTATAGTTATGTTCGACTTTCCAGTTTACGCCAGTCAATTTAATTAAAAAAAAATCTTAATGTAAAATGAACATACGCACAGGAAAAAAAATTCTACGTAGAATATTACAATCTTTAGACATCGTAATAAATAAAATCCATAACAAAAAGTAATAAAAAAGTACGGAATATTAAAAGGCGAATTAAAAAATTAAAACAATAATGGTAACAAACTATTAAGAAAATAAATGAATATAAACTTAACAGAATAAACCATAGAAGAAAAAAAATAAATACAAGTAGAGAGAAAAAAAAGAAGATAAACAAATGTGCGAACTGAAAGGGGTTTGTTTACTGTCTCTGCGCGGAATCAGCTGTTAAAGAACCCTCTCACCCGCAAAATTTTCTCTCCCATTCCAAACACTCACCTTCAAGTGACGCTCCTGAAAAACCATCATGTGAGGCATCTGCAACTATCCCCGCCAGCCTAAGGAAAAATTCCGAATTCTCACCTACATGTGCCTAAAAGCGGAAAAATCATGTGAAAATACAGGGGCTGTTTCCACGCTACATTTGCCGTAAAACACATTTTATTAAAAAAAAGGGACCCTAATACTTAAATTTTATTTTTCCATCATGTCAGTGTGTTTGGGGGGGGGGGGAGGTTGACCTATACAGACTCATTCAAAATTAAAAACTCGTTTTTTGCTGATGATTGCACCACATATCACGCAAACACAAATATATTCAACAAAATTGGTTGAGACAAAGGAAAGACTTTAAATTCCTTACGTTTTGTCCAGACTCCAGCCTGCTCAAAACTGGATGTTATGTCCTAGCTGTCCAAAAATGTGGACCTTTTGTCCGTTGGACCTTATGTCCTCTGGACGTTATGTCCGTCGGACGTTCTATCCCTCGGATGTTGTGTCCGTTGGACGTTTTGGTCATGGACGTTATGTCTGTGGACGTTTTGGATCTGGACGCTTTGTCCGCCCCCCCCCCCCCCCAATTATAAGAGACCAAATGCAATGTCGTTTCCAAGGTCGATTCATTTATACAGGTGAGTGAAATATACTAAACTAATTTTTTTCAAAACCCAACCAAAAATTGTGGGGGTGCGGCGCACCTCCTGGCACCCCCGGAAATCCGCCTATGGGTACAAAAAAGGGAGAAAGAAGATGTAGCTTAAATTTGTAGCTGGAAAACACTTTTGACTAATACTAGTCCAAGATTTTGCTCACAAATTCGGTCAGCAAAAAGCAGTTGCTCAAAGAGGGTTCCACTCATTCTCAGGATGTGACACGACCTCTTTTTTTGCAGGTCGGGGAAAAGTGACGATGTGGAAAAGATGGAAAGACTATCTTGATTGGGTGCATTTTTATACCTATCCCAACCAAAAAAAAAAAAAAAAAAAAAAGCATACCTGATTAAAAATTTCAAATATCTGAGCGAATCTTTGGTACTCGTCTTCATGTAACTTCCGTCTGTAAATGAATCTAGAAAATGTGTTTCCACCAGCAAACAAAGATGAATGATGAAGTTATCACCCACAGCTGAAGCCCGTAGGCAACTTATATCTAATGCTTATCAAGATCAAATTAAGCCTGAACTTAAATTCATGATTGGGGTTTACAGTAATTGATGAGAAGCAAGTTCTTGTTTGTTTGAGTTTGCCCGCAGTTTCAAGTGCTTAAAGCGAATTTATGTCATGCAAGTGTTATGTCATGCAAGTGTAAAAAACAACTGCTCTCAAAAAACTTGTGGGTGCTTCAAAAATAAACTTATCTGCACATCGATGTGTAAATACTGCAATGGAAAATGCTACGTATCTGTGTAAATTACTAATAAATTCAATCGTTTTAAATTACCTTCTGTATAATCATTGTACGTATCACTTACTCAGATTTTTTTGTAGTTTTAGTTGTAGTTTTTGTAATAGTGAGTTATGTTTCAATAAATAATAATTTTATTAATAATAAAAATATTGTTTGCTTTATTAACATAGCACTCATCTTCTTATTGCAGTAATCAATGTTAGTCCTCTTACATAGTTTAAGACATAGAATCAAGTTATGCCAAATAGTTAAGTGATATGTCTTAACTATATGTCAAATAGTTAAGACATATCACTTACTCAGATTTTTTTGTAGTTTTAGTTGTAGTTTTTGTAATAGTGAGTTATGTTTCAATAAATAATAATTTTATTAATAATAAAAATATTGTTTGCTTTATTAACATAGCACTCATCTTCTTATTGCAGTAATCAATGTTAGTCCTCTTACATAGTTTAAGACATAGAACAAATGTTTCAAATTGTCTAATGAGAAAAGAAAAAACTTAAAATTTGTTTTAAAGTTTTTAATAATTACGTTTTGGAGTTCTATGAACAAAATATCCGTGCTCCCCTCCCCTCATTTTGCTAGTGCAAATATAATTTATAAAACAGCAGAATGTGAGTGAAACTTACAAAAAATTGCGAAAAAAGTGTTTGAAATTCTCTCTTTTTTTTTTTTTGTTTTGCCGATAATGAAAATTGTTTTCGTTTTAACTAATCAAGGTATTTTATTCATTCTTAAATAACAATTCAAATGTTTGTTTCAAGTTTTAAAATAATTACTAGCTTTGTTTATGATTTTTATTTCTAGTTTTATTTTTAGTTTTGTAATCAGTTTTTATCAGTAATTTTTAAAACATATGTTCGGATTTTCTAATGTTTCGAAATTCGGGGGTTCGGATTATTGGGTTCCACTATAAATGAATTGATTTTCTTTAACATAATGCTTTAAAATGCATAAAAAACATTTTTCAAACAACCCCTCCAGAAATGTTAAGTACTTTAGTTAGTTAAAGTTTCGTTTAAAAAAATCAAAGTTTTTGAAATTATTATAAAAATTAGGAGGTTAAGACATATTTTGATGGCTTTTCACTCTTTAATAAGCATAATAGAACTCACAAAAGAAGATACAATGGGTGTTTTTCTAAAAATAAAAAGTAAAAGTTGTTTTGTATTTTTGACCAAAAATTGCCGCCATTGAGTTTTTGGGGGGATTTTGAAATGCCTCCCTTTCTAAAAATGTTTGCAAGGACATAGTCTACATGCATGCCAAATTTCATGCTTTTGTCACAAAATGCAGTTTCCGGCAATATTTTCTACCATAGCCCCTCTACTAAAAATTTTTTACAGTGTGATGACGATAAAATCACGATCAAGCGATTTTTTGCATTCTTACATAAAAAAAAATTGGGGGATGGTCTGTTTGATGTACGTATACGTGACAGTGGCGGATCCAGCCGATTGTTTTGGGAGGGGCCATCCAAAATTTTTGAACAAACTCCCCAGGGCCGAATTCAGCTCCACGTCGGCAAATTTGAAATCTGCCACCTCCTCCCCCCTAAAAGAAGCAAAATATCCTTGACTCACAAAAAAGGAAAAAATTGTTCCCCAGATTCAAACTGTCAAACTTATGAAGAAATGATGTCGTTTTACATTCTGAGGCGCCCCGATGAAATGATCACAGTGATCTCCCAAAAAATTTTTTATTCGGCAAATATTGCTGACGATTGGGCAAATACCATGATTGAAAAACATTTGACTTTCATAAGATGTGTGAAAGTAATCATTATTAAATTACAAGGAAAAATTGTCTCTGTGGAAAATGAAAGAAGGCTAATATTTTACTTTCAAGAATAACAATTTAATTAAAAAAATGTGTATTATAATAGCAAATTTGCCGCCCTAGGCAGCTGCCTACTCTGCCTATTGGGAAATTGGGCCCTGATAACTCCCCAGAAATTTTATTAAAATGAAGTTTTAAAAACTCAATTTTCAAGGTAACGAGACATTAGGTGAGGGGGTGGATTTAGGAATCTCCCTCGAAAATGTTTCAAAATTTAAATGTCCGAGTAATTTTTGAAAATTAGGAAACTAAAAACGCATTTTGTTTATTTTTGATGATGTACGGAGAAAGGTCAGGTTTCCGGCGCTGACCCCAAAATACTTTATGAAAATAAAGCTTAGAAACCAAAATATTCTGTCATTGTACATTGAGAAGTCAGAAGAGGAGGGGTGCTCTTCCAGCTCTTCAGCTGTCCAGCCTAAAAATGCACTATTAGGTAATGTTTGCTTACATTTAAGGAAGTGTGAAGGTACTTAGAATCCTTCCTTCCTGGAAATAGTTTGCCTTTGAGGCTCTAAAAATTCGATTTTTAACTATTTTTATACATATTTTAGAAAGGGATGGAAGATTCGTAAGCTCCTCTAAAAAACCCCTTTTTAAAGCTGTCAGCACGATATAAACTAGGGAGGGAGGGGGTCCTATCAAAAAAGTCCCAAAAAAAATTCATTTAGGTTGCTTTTAAGCAAGTTAAGTGATAAGGGCTGAATAAGCTAGATTCCGTTGACATTTTTTCCGAATAAAAGACTTAAAATGCAATTTCTTGCTACATTTCAAGGCATTTGTGAAAGGGCATAGGAAAAGGGGGTTCTCCTCTCCTAGTTTCGAAATTAAAGCCATAAAAACGAACATTTAGGCTCTTTTTGGTCTTGTGAACAATATGTATACCCTGAGAACCGCAGCATTTAAAGATCGTCCAAGTGTCTGCAGTTAGAAAAGAATGATGTAAAAGATGGAGAAAAATTTTGGAAATAAAAGTTTTGTTTTGAGGATATGGATGTAATTTATCTCCGAATTAAGGCTTATACTTCTTTT
Organism: Uloborus diversus; assembly: GCF_026930045.1. Lineage (NCBI taxonomy): Eukaryota > Metazoa > Arthropoda > Arachnida > Araneae > Uloboridae > Uloborus > Uloborus diversus. Next base: position 31,105,821 of record NC_072740.1, on the reverse strand, counting down.
TCAGTAAAATACATGTGTTAAATTTTGTTATCTTCTCATAATAAATTTTCTCTTTTTTTTCCTTAAAAAAATTCCTACAATCACAAGGCTTTGGGAGGGGTCATGGCCCCCCATGGCCCCCCTCTATTTCCGCCCCTGATACGTGACCTTATTTGGCGCACCCTCCTTACTATGGTGATGAACGTAACGGTAATTATTTGTTCATTAATACTTTATTTCAAAAAAAAAAAAAAAAGAAGCAATTAAATTGTAAACTGGAAATAGATCTTAAAAATAACAGTAATTCAACGAATGTATGCACTCCATGCGCAACTGTTGTTGACAGTTGTTTCAGTGTACGATAGACAAAATATTCCTCATTTTGTGTGTGTGTATGTGTGTGTGTGTGTGTATGGTTGTGTGCGTGTCTGTATGGGGAGCAAAATTCTTTTGAGTATAATTAAACTTCAAGTTAACAAGTGAAAGGCCCGCATATCCGCACAACACGCAATATATATATATATATATATATATATATAATGCACAATACAATATATCTGCAAACAGATGAACTGAACTAAGTAAAGCATCTGTTCTCTGAATCGTCTTTGGGGGACCCTATTCCTGGAGGGCTCTAGCTGCGACAACTGCGATATTTTTAATCCACCACTGTCCGCACTGGAGCACACACATCTGGTTTGTCGTGTGAGGTGGCGCATAAGTTATTGCAAAGCTTCTCCTCTAGCTCAAAAGCAAAAGTTTACAAGCAATTTCGCTACATGTAGTTTTATAGTTAAATAACACAACACTTTAAAATACTTTAATATTGATAGAGGAAATTTTGGTATTAGCTCGATGCAACTGCCTTGAACCCTGCACGAAAAGATAACTTGTAACCTAGAATTTTTTGACACTAATAACAGGAAGAATAATACGCTTGTATCTCAAACTCAACCCTAACAAATTGTAAAAATTAAATAATATATGAAATAGTTTTCAAAATCGTCACAAGATGGCAGCAGTTGCTGCATTTTGAGCAGATTGAAATCGCTTTGATAGCTTTTCTGTCAGATTTAGATCGCTCTCTTTTTAAAAAAAATGTGCAAAATTCGAAACCTAGAGGTGCTTATCCTTATCCCCCCTAGGTTGATGACACAGCCTCTTTTAATGTTCAGGAGAACCCCTATAGAACGAGCCTCCCCTAAAATGAGATTAAAAACCCTCAAAAATTATTATTCTTAAAAATGTCAATGGGGCAGTCTGCGCCATAGACTCCGACGTCGTGGGCACCCTAGAAATTAATCCTTTTGTTTTGAGCAACCTACATCATTCCGGGGGCGGATTCAGAAAGTTCCATGAGGGGGGGGGGGCAAGTTTAAGTGGGCACCAAAGTCGAAGAAAAGCAAAGTGTAATTTGAGCCTTCATCAAAATATTTGGTTTATAGCAGTTGCAGAACTGCGGAGTCAGAGGGCATTCCTTTTACGAAAGCTCCACCTCGTCAGGGCAGAGGGATGCCCACCTGGGGGGGGGGGGGGGGGGATCATGGCGCAGGACTGTGACACTGAATTTTTTTTATTTGGGGGGCCTTGCTTTTGGGGAGATTAGGTCTCCGATTAGGGGGTCTTCACTATATTTAGGGTGGGCGCACTTGCTCTTAGGGAGGGGGGCATGCGTAGTATCATTTTTCAAACCTAGCATGCAAAGCGTTGGAAATGCAATTTGAAGAACCAACTTTCCAATAGATACGATTTTTAAAGTGAGATAATTCAAAAATCGTATTAAAAAATGAAAATGTATTAATTTGAGCCCCTTTCGATGTTTATGAAATTGATGCCCATTAAATAACTTTTTAAATTTTTAAAGGTAGAAACTGGAGAAAAATTTTCTTGCACAGTTCCTTTGGGAATTTTTCTATCTCCATTAACAAATACAAATACAAATGTGTCGACCAGCAACAGGCTCTTGGACCAGCTAGGTTGGTCCTAGTCAATTTATTAATCCTCAAATGAAGATCAACGGCCCTCTTAAAGCTATCCACCCCTTGCTCATTACCACCTCTTTCGGTAAGCTGCTCCAAGTGCCCACAACCCTACTAAAGTAGTAGTTTTTCCTTTTTTCAAGGTTAGCCTGAGATTTGGACAAAATGTCGCCTGTCCAAAATGTCGCCTGCCCAAAATGTCGCCGGTCCAAAATGTCGCCGTTCCAAAATGTCGCCGGTCCAAAATGTCGCAGGTCCAAAATTTGCTAGTTCAATTGGTACGAAAAGTTTAAATACGTCGATGCTTTTCAGCATAAAAGTTGCGAAAGAATATTAATTGCCTTTCAAAGTAAGTTCCTTCAAAAATTCCAAACGTTTTCTCCTGTCTTAATTCGTAAACATCAGATTAATTCCAGAAAATTAATAGTTTTCAGAAAAACATACGTTTTTCTGTATACTATTACAAACGTGAACATGCGAAAGGCTGCTGCAACGGAATTCTCTTTCTCGTTTAATCTGATTAATAATAATACTCAAGATGTAACGCAAAGGATCAAGATGTAACGCAAGGATTCAGACAAAAAATTGGTATGGAAGTAAAACTAAACTGTTCTAAACGCGAATGAAAGAATAGTGAGTCGCAATGTGAATATGGCAAGAGAATAGGCGGTTTGTATTTTTTGGCGTAATGAAGTTAAAACAAATAACTCCTTCACTCTAGCATATTATTACGGTAGCGACAGGTCAGTCATTTAGGGGATCAGGCGGCATGGCCCCCGACTTTGAATTTTTTTTTTTAATATACAAGTGGAAGTGGTTTTTATAGCAATCCTATGAAATTTGACTTGGTTATACGCCCGTTATCCTCCCTCTCCCCTTTCACTGGAAAAATTCGAAATCACGGGCCAGAGTGGAAATAAAGTAGAAAAGTATCTTAATGAAATTTAATTTTCTCATAGATTTATTAACATCACCCTAAGAACTGTAAAAAAAAAAAAAAAAAAAAAAAAAAAAAAAAAAAAAAAAACAACTGTACGTTTTCAGTAAGATATACGTTGGTTAAAGTAAGATCAAAACTGTTCTGAGACTTTTTCTGGAAATGAAACTTGAAGAAGTTTAACAAGACTGCTCGAGACCTTCCTCTGAGAGAACATTTGTATGTCCTTTGCGACCGGGATTTAGGGACAGCAAAACAAATGTTTAACAGAGATGACAGATTATTGCCGTGGGAACTCCCATCTCTTATGAGTAAAATTCTGAAATTACGTCGAAATGTTCACCGTCAAATCTTTTGAAATCAATGAAACCCATAACTGCTAAAACAAGTGTCTTTCACTCAGATTTTTGAAAAACGACTCTACGCGATGATAAATATTTTCAATTCTCAACATTCATGAAATTTATATATTCGATAGAACATTCAAGGGAGAATTTCAGAACAGCTATTTAATTGAAGGTTTTCAAGAGGATACTTTGATGCTAGAGAGAGAAGTAGCGCTTGTCAGCTGAATCACGTTTTCCAATTTTAAATAGAAAAGAAAAAAATTCATAATGTATGGTGAAATAACTGATATCAATGAGATTAGTTAGATCAATTTCGACCTAGACTTATTTTTAAAATGAGTTTCAAAAAGTAATAGTTCCAGCTCAATATATCAATTCAGAAAGAAAAGAATATTGATAATAATAATAATAAACAAATAAGTTTTTCTCTCTCAGAAAAAAAATGCTGTTTTAATTAGTGAATTTTAACTACGCAAATTGTATAAGAATGCAAACTCAGTTTTTATTTAACACCCACGCTAGTTAAAGTGCTACAAAAATGAGAGGAATACACGGCTAATTTAGATTTTATTGATATCTTGCTCAACCTCTCATATTTAAACTCAGTATATTTTTCATTGTTTATTTAATTACACTGACTCACGTAAACGATTACGAAACTCAACTTAGAACGAAAATAAGGCTTGTTTTCGTTTAATGTCACTTGTATGCTACATTTTTGTATGAATCCTCGCATTACTTCTTGAGATATAGCAGTCACATAAAACGATAAAAATTATTCGGTGATCCATCCTTTTGGGATGATTGAAGCTAAAAATAAATGAGCAACTCGCCCTTTAAGATATACCTGTAGACCAAATTTTGTCTTAACCCTTGTACAGTAGACCCTAGTTTTACGCGGGGGTTATGTTCCACGGAAATGCTGCGTAAATCGAAACCGCGTAAATTGAGACCTAATATTAGTATCAAAATAGGGATTAGGTTCCGTAGATAAAAAAATACTTCATTCTAGTGATGACTAATTGTATAATAAGTTTAATGTGTACTTATATCGATTTTTATGCATAATATGCATAAAGAAAACAAACTAATTTCGTGTTTTGTTTATGAAGAAGAGCTGGCTATGATAGTCTTTTGGTAGTCATTAAGAATTTTTCTCTAATTCTTTGCGGAGCATTAACGCATCCATGATCACTTGCGTCATTTCCTTGATAGAATCTTCCTTCACTAACAAATCAGAAAGATCATTTCTATTGTCTACGAATGTTTTAAAATTTTCAATGTGAGCGTTTTTGGTTGTCGGAGTCGGTATTCTCGTTGGTTTTGACCTCCTTTGTCACTCCTAAAAGCTCTTCTTCCAGTGAGTTCTGAACTGTGTGAGTTTAATCACTTTACTTCTGATGGAAAAAGCTCTGGAACCAATCGCATAAAATGTCTCCAAGGATCCAAGTTCGATTATTAGCACGCCAAAATGCAGTTAGTTACGTGTAATCTTTAGGAGTTTGGATTTTGAAAGGAGGAAAATATTACCCGTTTGCATTGCCGCATCTGCGTAAAACCGAAACTCATCTGCGTAAATTAAAATAAAGGTGTCAAATCTTCAGCCGCGTATAATCGAAACCGCGTAAAATAAACCCGCTTAAAACAAGGGTCTACTGTATTACTTTTTGAGATATATCAGTCACAGATAATAAAAAAGAAAGGAAAAAAAAAACATTCCATTGCTCCACCCTCTGGTGTTATTGGCCCCAAAATCTGTCCCCCTGCTGCTTCCTAACATTTTATTTGATTCCGTTCATCATTTTTTGAGCAATGACAGTCACGCATATCGATGAAAACGTTCAGTTACTCCATTATCTTGAACGAATTGACGCAAAAAACCACGCAGCCCTAAATCATATATGGGTACTTGCGGGTATCGTTCGAATTCTTACTACAGGTTTTGACGTAGAATGGCCCCAAAAAATCGGTCACATACAAACGCACACTATTCTTGAAGAAAAGTTTAAAATAATTTAGCGAACGTCAGAACTGAACGCCATCAGAACATTTTACAGTTGGTAGATAGCGAGTTACAAGAAATAAGATAACGTAACGCTTGTATTCTATTTGTTTGCTGAAAAACAGCCGAGAGTTGCGAATCAAAACGGAATAATCTTTTTAGAATTTATCAAGAAACTCAGTCCAGTCCCATTTTTAACGGAGACATTCATTAAAGGCAGTAATCATTTATTCTGCAAATTTGGTGTTAAACAGCATTTTTGTACATTTGCATTTTTCTTACCAACTGAATGAGCAAATTTTGGATCTACGACATTTTGGACAGGCGACATTTTGGATCGGCGACATTTTGAACAGGCGACATTTTGGCCCGGCGACCAGGGCCGATCCTAGGGTGTCGGCCGCCCGTGTGCAAAAACCTAATGTGCCGCCCCTCAAGAGTAATTTGCATATTTTAACGAATCTTGAACGTCAATATAAATCTTTCTTTAAATTTCTATGCCAAGTTCGAATTCAAAAAAAGGGGGGGGGGACAGAAGAATGATCTTACAAAAAGGAAGAAATTTTTTATAGAAAGAAACTTCTAAGGGACAATTTATATCTTTGAAAAAAGTAATAGATACCAAAACGCATTTTATAGTCTTTCTTCGGTGACATCAGAGAAGGGACAGCGGAAGGGGAAGCGTGGGGTTAGGTGTCAGGGGTTCAGGGGAGGATGACTGCTCCAAGAAAATTATCGAATTTGGCGTATGAAAAATATTTTTAGTTAATCTTTAGTTGTGTTTGGTTGCAAGAACAAAAGAGTCAAGTATATTCAAGGTGCATGGAGAAATTTTCGAAATCGACGCCAAATATCTCAATTTTAGGAACTTTTTCGAGACTTTAGGTGAAAGTAATGTTGCAGTTCTTTCCTAAAATTCTTTCAAAATTGAAATCAATTTGAAGCTATTTTTTAAGAACGTAGCTTAGGAAGAATCGGCGTTCTTCCCGAAAAATTTCCGAAATTGAAATTTTAAACCCGCAATTTTGGGTTACCTTTGTTGACGTTGCAAGAGGGAGGGAGATTCAATCGTCTCCCATCGAAAGATTTCGAAATATAACTTTAAAACGCAAATTTAGGCCGTCTTTGCTGACGGTAGGGGATCTGGCGGCTATCCTCCGGTAATTTCTCGGCAATATTTTTTCAAAAACCCGTTTTTGGCTAGATTTGAAAACAATAGGGGAAACGTGAAAATATTCCGAACCAAAATATTTTTCGGAACTGAAATCCATTATAGGCTATTTTTGGGAAAGCAGGATTTTGGGGCTCTTAAGCGGATATTTCTAAAATCGAAATTTTATATTATCCTTGGTGACGCTAACAAAACTGGGAAGCTTCTACGGATCTTTCGGATATTTTTCAACATTAATATCTGAAAAATATAACTATAGACTTTTGTCCACCTCATCTCGACGATTGATGGATATGCCCTAGCGCCGTAAAAAGTTACATAAGCCTGGCAGTTCTCCTCCGGAATTCTTTAGAAACATAAGTCCCAAAATCGTATTTTAAACCTTGTTTGATAACGATGGGGCTAAGAGCGGGCGGGGGTTCAGTGTGCCCTCACGAACTGTGTTTTTGAAGCTGAAGTCAATTTCAGGCTAGTTTAGGTAAGAAGCTGTGGCTCCACGGAACCGTCTAAAAACGAAATTTTCAGGTATAGTGATTGCGTTGGAGAAAATTGGGATCCGGGGTCTTTCCCCAAAAGTTCTTGAAACTGATGTTTGATAAACGCAATTTTAGTTTGTTTTTCAATATGTTAAGTGAGAGTGGGTGGAATTAGAGGCATCTCTAAAGACGCTAATTGAGACTGTCTTGCGCTCTTTGGTAGTAATGTTTGCGAATGAATTTCGGGGTCCTCCACTGCAAAAATTTCGAAAAATGCCAAAGCAATTTTATATGACGTTTGGTGATAGGAAGAGCTGTCGTCTGAAAACACGTTTTGGATTTTGGAGCCAACATTTTTACGCTATGTTTGATTAAGTTAAGTTGGAAGAGGTGAATCAGAGACTTAATTGGATCCTTAGGATAGATGGTTCAACCTGCGAAATTTTCCGAAAGTAAAGTGCTAGAAACGCAATTTTAAGCCTTCTTTAGTTTCGTCAAGGAGGTCATGGCATCGTTGTGGATCTTCGTTTTGGAGCCACATTTAAATTTACTTCCCGGGACAAGGGCCCTGTCCTCCTACCTGATTTGAAACCGGGCAGTTCATTCAAGAATTTAATCAGAAAAATTATCGTAAAGGGAGGAAAAGTACAACATTTTAGTTCGTCATTCATACATGTTACTATCAAGGGCGTCGCAATTTTCCACTTTCCCTCCACGCATCCACGATTGTTAAACACAGAGTTTGTTACATAGTTTGTTGTTTGAAATGCTTGCGAGAGTATCTAATCAGTATAGCTTTTTTTTTAATAAATAAAATATGTTTTCATTGTTTAGGTCTATAAAAGCTTGGGGGGTAAACATTAGTGGCCGCCCTCGGTGCTCCTTTTAGACAGCACCATTTCATGCCCCAGAAGGGGACCTTTCCCCTCCCCTGTATCCATGCCTGATTACCGGTTCTGTCACAAACTTTGCAACCAAATGAAACATGTGTGTTAAGAGTAGATATTAATGTACAATAAACCAACACAATGTTTCCTAACATTCTATTTTTCTTAAACTATGCCATGCTGTCGGGAAATCGACACATACTTTGACAATTGAACATTTAAAAATCAGCATATTTATTCTACTTATTATAAGTTATCTTGTGAGAAATTCTTGAGAAATTTTGCTTGATTATAAGAACTATATGATGCGGCCGCCCCTTGCTTTGGCCGCCCTTGTGCGGCGCACACTCTGCACACCTGCTAGGATCGGCCCTGCCGGCGACATTTTGGATCGGCAATATTTTGGCCCGGCGACATTTTGGACAGGCGACATTTTTGATCGGCGACATTTTTGATCGGCGACATTTTGGACCGGCGACATTTCGACCCGCCGACAATTTGGGCCAGCGACATTTTGGATCAGCGACATTATGGCCCGGCGACATTTTGGGCAAGCGACATTTGGGCCCGGCGACATTTTGGACCGGCGACATTTTGTCCCGCGACATGTCGGTGGCGACATTTTGACCCCAAACCACTTAAAATAATGACCCCCTCGTCCTGCTTTCGGTGCAAAAATTTAATCCATTAACATCATTCATTTTGATAAATTTAAACAACTGAATCATGTCCCCTCTGATCCTCCTTTGCTCCAGGCTATAAATATTAAGTCTATTATGTCTAGTATCATAATCTAAATCTGAGAGTCCACTTACTAGTCTAGTTACCCTTCTTTGAACCCTTTTCAGTACACAAATACATAACAGAAAAACTTGAGCAGCGTTACTGCATTGAATTTTGCCAAGAGCTGGGCGATTCGCAAGTGGAAACAATTAGCAAGATTCAACAGGCTTTTGGGGAGTGTGCTATGAGCAGTACTTGAATAAAAGAGTGGTACAATCGATTCAAAAATGGTCAAACGTTAGTGATGGAAAGAGGAATCGCGTTCAGACAGACAATCGACAAGTCGGAATGAGAATGTTATTAAACAAGTGCGAACTTAAGTTACCTAGAGCCGTCGTCTTACAGTTCGAGGACTAGCAGAAGAAATTGGAGTCAGCATTGGGTCTGCACATTCGATTTTAAATTTGGATTTGAAAATGAGAAGAGTGTCCATAAAATTTGTTCCTAAGTTGCTGACAATGAAGCAAAAACAACTTCGCCTGGAAATTGCTTAAAACATGCTGGACAGTGCAAACACTTCTAGCTATTTCCTAAGCTGAATTGACCCTGAAAGGAATTAGATTTCAAAGAAGAGAAGACACTGAACAGAATACGACGGCCGGGAGAGCTTAACAGCATTCCAAACGATGCCTTCCAGAAATGTTTTGAACAGTGGCAGAAGCACTGGGAGAAGTGTGTGCATCACCAAGGAGACTACTTTGAAAGTGATTAAAGATTTGTAGCTCTCAATAAATGCACTTTTAACTAACAAAAGTCTGATACTTTTTGAACAGCCCTCGTATATGACGGCGTTAACATACACGAGGCTGACTAGGTAGCAATGAATCCAAGAGTTACTGTTTGATGTGCATAGGCAGGAGGCGTCATTGGTCAGTAGTTTTTCGAAAACGACGCGGGTGAGGCCTTCACCGTCAACAGTGAGGTCTACCCAACGATGAAAATCGATTTCTTTTGGCCCAAACCGGATGGTATGGACATAGACGACACGTGGCTCTAGCCAGACGGTGCTGCGTGCCACACAGCTGACGCCGCGATGTACATTCTTTTGGAATGATTTGAGGGTATTGTTATTTCTTGCAGAGGGCAGAGGTTACGGGACTTGGCCTCGAAGATCACGCAATTTGATAGAGCTGGACTTTTTCTTGTGTGGTTTCCTGAAGTCATAGGTCCATAAAAAAGCCACAATCGATCGATGCCCTAAAAGCTAACATAATCCAAGCAATCACTCAAATTCAGCCTAATCTACGCAGTAGAACCATTAAAAAATGGACCACTTCGTTTCGCGTCACCGTGAGAAGCCTTGGTAGATAATTAAACTGTGTCACATTTCATACGAAAAAGCATTTTAAATAAAAAAAAATTTCGTTATTACCTCACACAGCTTGTTTTATTTCATTTCAACTTCTATCCGCTTTTATTGAAAGACCCTTTAATTATTTTCACAGTTCTAGTCAGAAATTTACTAATTGCCATTCATGCTGTGCATGAACATCACAAATCAAGCAAAATCTTACAGTCCTTACGTAAATTATTGACAGAGTTAAGTTCACTTAAAGATTCTAAAGCACTAAATTTATTTTCCAGACTTTCAACAAAAAAAAAAAAAAAAAAAAAAAAACAAATTTTATAAAAGTAAATAAATTGGTATAAAAAAAAAGAAGGAAGTAAGAACAAAGACACAAAAGTACCTCAAGAGAAGTTTTACTCATTAAGTATAGAAAAAGTAAACACACAAAACAAACAAATTGTCTACTACTACTACTGCTGTCCCGAAAATAGGAAAACCTTTCTGCACTCACATTGACTCATAAGCAGTTTTTGTGCTCACATTGCTTCGCAAGTTCATAATTCAAATTTTTATTACAGCTTAACAGCTGCAACTACTATCTAAATAATGAAAGAATTTCACTGTGGGCAAAAATATGAACAAAGATAGTTCGTAAAAATTTCAATGAAAATTATTTTCTTTCATTAACTTTTTTATTTTAAAAATGTATTCCACAAATATTAACATATTTTATTAATTGTATTATTCAGAACATCCTTTTTAGCACAAAGGCATGTATTTATTATTTTTATGCACACATTACTGAAAGAAGAGCGTGTAGTAAAATTGAATCCCCAGTTCAGTTTTTATCTTAATAAATTCAAAATAATATCACTGTGAAAATGATCAAACTCGAACTCTATTGTTATGCAAATTATTATAAAGCTATGTCGCACAAAATATTTGTTAACTAACAAATTTGTTTACTGAATTATCAGCAGGAAAGCCTTAATTTCCATTGGATTTATGACATGCAAACGTGTGTTGGTAATGCATTTTTTTTCTATTCAAGCATATATAGATGTTAGAATATAGAGTAGTTATTGTTACAGTTATGCAGTTTAGGCTTACGTAGAACTTGTTCTAATGATATTGAAATTCAGTATATGCGTTATAATGGCTAGGAGAAAAATACAGGGTAAAAAGAAATAACTTGGACACACATTATTCATTATAATTTTAATGCTAATGAAAATATTGCGACCAAACATCAAAATAAATATGAATACATTACTTCGTTCAATATATTTACAAATCTTCAAAGTGGTTACTTTCAGCCTTAATACAGAACTTTAAACGTATCACAAAATTTTCGACTTTGGGCTGCAACTCACTTACTGATATTTTATATCATTCCTTGCAGAATTTCTTTAGGGATGGCGCATTTTAACCAAAATGGCGGCTGGCAAAAACTGCACTTCCTTCAACACATCTAACCTCACAGTTTCTTCAATTTCAGAAATCGCTTTCAAAGCTTGACTCGTCATAGGCTCTTTTTGTAAACCTGTTGTTTGTAAACTTGTAAAATTCGGAATTGCATGCAGTAGATCAAGAATGTTCCGCAACCTCTAGTTTCGGGGTGCCCCTAAAGATATAAGGCTACTGCTCTTCTTCAGATAAAACTTAGCCCCGACCAGGAATTTTCACAGATGTGACAATCATTAAATTAAAAAATTTGCTGCAAAAAGACATACATGTATGTATAACTTCTCGGATCAAGTTAATTTGGACAACTAAGTAATTAGATGGAAAATCAAATCATATTGTTCTTTTAAGAGTAGTAAATAATTGTTCAGAAGCGAATTCTCGTACGTGACTAGTTATTCCATGCTATTTTCCAATATAAATAGTCAAAATGTCTGTGAAATACTTTTATTTTGTGACGCATAAGTAAAGTTCAGAATTCAAAGCAAAAATACTTTTGCCAATGATGTATTCTTGGTAGTCTTGGAAAAAAGGTAGGGTTCGTTTACAGATACAAGCATAAGTTGATGTGATCAAACAGTGAGAGCAGCAGTGGCCCAGTAGGTTTTGGGGAAACCTTCCGTAAAACCTTTGAGTTTAGCACATATTCCCAATTCTAATGCGGTTGTTTTATACAAATAAGAGCAGTTGTAACTGAAAACCCCACCCAGGAACAAAATGTTGGCTGCATTACTAGAGATTTAGAGGACGCTTTCGTTAAACCAGAGGGAAACACTCGCGAAAACCTTGAAAAGTTGTGCCCCTTGACTACATTTCTGTTTTTCCCTCTTTTGAGTGAAATAAATTGTTTGTTTGAGTGAAATTTTGACTAAGTCACAAATTAGTTATCGAAGTACAAACGAGATGGCAGCAGCTGTTACAATGAGGAGAATATTGTACTGGATGCTAAAATGCAAAACTGATGGAGAACATTGGGGGGGGGGGGGGAAATCATTCGTCGCAAAATTGATTATTTAACTTGATACATTTTTATTTAAAAATATTAATTAAGAAATATTAAATTGTATCAATAATGGAGAAATGTATAGTGGAGTGAGAGTTTTATCAAATCAACATTTTTTTTTCTCTCAAACGAGGGGAATTCCAAGTTTTATTCATTTTAAAATTATTTAATAAGTTATAAAATTACTGCTCAGTTCGAAAATATCAAATTATTGCTCAGTTTTCAAGGAATGAAGTTATTTTTTAACTCTTGTCAAGAAAAACTAAAGCTCTACAAATAATGATCGATTCGATAAGGTACAAATATGCAATGAAAGTTATAATGCATACTGCATTTTCATCGGATTTACAAGAAATAATTTTTTTCAATGTCCAGAAATGGCGCTATGCATTACTTGCTGTTCTTGAGCTATTTTACTTACTTATTTTCTTGCACTGATAACGAAGATCTTATAGTAACTCCTAATAGGCAATGGCGTAGACAAAAAAAAAAAAAAAAAAAAAAAAAATCGGAGAGGGATATAGATAGTTTTCGCCCTTTTCTATGATCAAAAAGGAAAATTTTGGAGTTTCAGAGGGGGAATCATCTCCAAAACACACCACCTAGATAAGTTACTTCCTAAAGGCTTGTATGAAACTGTCATTTCTAATTTGTGTCTAACCACGCTAAATTTCTTCAACTACTTAAGTGTATGAATTGCACCAAGAACAATCTATAATAAGAATATTACTTGCACCCAAAAACTTGGAAAAAAGATAACCGTTGAGACGCATTGAAAAAGCATAAATGTATTCTTTGAAGCATAAGTTATAACTTATTATTTTGGCGATGCGTATTTATGAGCTATCGTAATTTTCAGAATGTATGCTGCTGTTTGAAGAATTAAGGTTTGGCGAATTGAATTTTAATGAAACTATTAATGAAACTTTATGTTTAAAAAAATATTATTTATTTGGAGGATTATCTTACATTTTAATGCAACTTAAAGTGGTTTATTGTGTATTTATTTGTTTCTTTGGCGGAATTTAAAAATATTTTTGGAGGAATTTTTAGAATGGATGAGAGCCCAAGACTTTTAAAAACTCCCCACGACCACCTCACCATACCTCTGCCAACTTTCAAAACATTGTTATTCATTAGAAGGGTAGGAGCATTTTAAAAAATCTTACCAGCCAAGAATATTTTTAACCAGCCAGCAATATACAATGTATAACTAATGATCGTAAAAAAAAAAAAAAGTTCGAAACATACAAGACGATTTGAAGTTGCTACTGTCAGATCATTTAAAGAGAAATTTTGTTTAAATGCATCTCTATTTTTATTTGCATCATCAGAACTTAAGTTTATTAACTGGAATTCTATAACCGGAATAAAAATGAGCCAGACATGCAAATCTGATTCTAGAAACCCTATTTAATTGTACGGACAAAAGAAAAAAAATGCCCTTACAAATGTAACAAAAAAAAAAAAAAAAAATCCTATAAAAACAAAACAGTTCCTATTAATTCATCAATATTTTCATTTATACATATTGTTTCCGTCCTAAAGTTACCCAAAGTTACAGTTGTCAATAGAGAATTCAAGGTTATTTTTCTGACTTTTACTATATAGACATTGCTTAACCGGTAATCTCAAAGAGGAAACTTAGCGCTTAAATTTTGACATCTCTCCATGGGCGTAGCCAGGATTCCTGTTTGCATAGGTGCAACAAGATATAGTGGTTTTTAGTTACCCCCCACCTCACAACTAGTTCGAAAATATATTCCTCCTCTCCCCCTAAAAAACGTTTTATGCGACTTTTTTTTGTCAGATGAGGACAGAAAAACCGGTTATGTGGCTCTCCCCCGGAAATTTTTCGAAATTAAGTCCTCTTTTTGTATTTTTGGTGAATAGCGTACTATCACATTAATGATTGATGCAAAAGAATATTATAAACACAGCACACAGCGTAAGATATGTTATAAAATAGTATTATGAAACGTAAATTAATAATAAGAGTTTATTATTATTTCTTTTTTTCTACTGATCCACAAGCTAAAATAGTACAGTTATAATAATAATAATAATAAAAAAAAAAAAAAAACAAAAAAAAAAAAAAAACAAAAAAAAACAAAAACCCTACTCAAAAGAGGACAAGGACAAATATCAAAACACTAAAATAATTCTGACAAAATAAACCCAAAAATAATTATGACATACTTAATGCATTTCCAAAATATAGAGCAAAGATTACAAAGATCTTTCACTTGTGTGTAGCGATTTTCGTTTTTTCGCGCCAACAAAATTTTTTTTCAATTTTAAAACAAGATGCCCGTTGAAAATAAATCACTAATCAAAGACTGGTGGCCAATAATTTATATTTGACTACACAAAAAGGTTTGCCGTCGCTGACATTTATAGATGTAAATTCGGTTTAGAGGACAAGGACAAATATTAAAACACTGGAAAAATTCTGACGAAATAAACGCGAAGATAATTATGACACACTTAATGCATTTCCAAAATAAATTATTTTCAAAAAAAAAAAAAAAAAAAACGACTTCAAAAAAACAAAGAGGAACTGAAAAGTAAAAAATAATTGGTCATACTTATATACGATTTCCTACCCAAACGTATAAATCAAATTTATTTTACAATTCCAGTGCAAAAATCAACTAAACTAAACACCCAATTATAAAATAAACACTGATTTTAATTACTATACGATGAATTATTTTAATACCTAACTAATATTATACGATCTCTTAATTTTTAATAACCATTTGAAGTCAAGGTCTCCTATAAATTACTAACTAACGTAACTGAGTAGGTTTAGTTTAAAAGACTTTCGCGTTTTGTTAAATTAGTGTTTAACTCAGGATTTGGTGGGTTGTCAGTTACGTTAGGTAGTAGTTTATAGGAGGCCCCGACTTCAAATCAATGGTTATTAAAAATTAAGAGATCATATAAAATTAGTTAGGTATTAAAATAATTCATCGTATAGTAATTAAAATCAGTGTTTATTTTATAATTGGGTGTTTAGTTTAGTTGATTTTTGTACTGGAATCGTAAAATAAATTTGATTTATACATTTGGGTAGGAAATCGTACGTAAGAATGACCAATTATTTTTTACTTTTTAGTTCCTCTTTGTTTTTATTTAAGGCGGTTCTTTTTTTATTTGAAAATAATTTATTTTTTGCTTTTCAGCGGTGTAACTATAAAATAAGTACGCAGGGTAGAGTATGTGGTACACTCCTTACGTACAACTCGAGTGAGGAAGCTTCGAGCACAGGAGTCTGAAAACAGCTAAGATGAGCAAAATATAGAGAAAGAAATATAGCAGAGCGTCTCGGAGACTACCGAAGACTGAAGAAAGGCTTTTTCAAATGCGCAATTATTTACAAAGAAAATTGTCCTCACCATCAGTCTGACTTTATCAAAGTATGCTTTTCAAAAAAAAAAAAAAAAAAAAAAAAAAAAAAAAAAAAAAAAAAAAAAAAAAAAAAAAAAAAAAACGAGAAAACGAGTCAATAAAAAGCAACAGAAATACAGAAATCGCTTTAACTTTGCACATAGAATTTGAAGAGTTTTCTTGATTTTTCAAGAATCCCATCTTCAGATACTGACTTGATGAACCTGGGAAGTATATACCTTTGCAAACGAGAAAAAAAAAAAAAAAAAAAAAGAATTTTCCAAATTGGTCTATGTGTCTTTGAGTTTACGGGGGACATACATAAAAATATTCAGACGAATTGAGAACGTCTTTTTTGAAGTCGGTCAAAAAAAGAAAAAATCTTAATGCGCATAAAATTTTATACGATTGGCACTAAAAACTGATTTTGGTTCCTCTCCACGTTTGCGCTCTAATTAAGTTAGAACCATTTAAATGTCAATGGTTTTCCTAGCTATTTTATATTTCAAAGTAATACGCGTCACGTAACTCGTAAAAAAAAGTCATATTTCTCTTTACTTGACCCCGTTATAGATCAGTACCACACTAGAAACAAAGTATCTACTGTGATGTTGTATATATGAAGATCAAAATACTACTAGAGCAATGATACGAAATGAATTTCCCGTTTGCTTCAGAGGAGTCTTTATTCAAAATTTGCGCTATGACTACTAATGATTAATTCAGGGGAAATATTTAGGGGGAGGAGAACTCCCCCAATGCAAGAAACCCCTTAAAAAGGAAAAACCCCTTAAAACACCCCCCCCGCCCTTAAGGGGGCACCCCTGATTAATATTAATGTTTTATGGTACTTTCTTTAACACTGAGTAAAGAAAGTATACCTTTGTTTTACGGCACTTTCTTCAACAATGGATTTTATATTTATTCGTTTAATATTGAAATTAAATGAAGTTCATTGTTTTTTGCCCACAACTTTTTTTTAAAGAACAAATATGGGGAAGTAAAGGCTTGGGACCTATAAGTTAAAGCACTCCTATCAAAAAAAGAAAAAAAAAAAAAAAAAAAAAGAACCATAAAAATCGTTTTAGTAAGTGAGACGAACTGAATTGTGAGACGAGAGGAATTTACAAACAACAAAGCGCGAGTATGAAATTTGAAGAGTTCCCTCGATTTCTCCAGGATCCCACGTACCCGGACTTGAAGACCATTAGACGAATGGGCGAAGTATACCGTTTTAAACAGAAAAAAAAAAGAAAAATCTTAATCCCTCCAGGTCTCTTCTAGTAATCGTGAAGCATAGTACATAATAAAATTCCAACGAAGTCTGTTAATTAGTGTTGCCATAACTGTAAATTAAACTGACGGTGTCATAAAATATTAAATCCAAATTACTTGTCAAACTTCAGAAATCGGACACCAGTTACTATATATTTATTAAGGAATATAAATTTAACCGTTGGAGGTGGATTTTTGTCTTCAATTCCCCTTGAATTGAACACTAAATATATTTCAAAACTGAAATATTAAAAAAAAAAAAAAACATTAATGACTAAATTAAGTTATTTATTAGCAAAAAACATTTTACATTAAAGAGTAATTAATTCATATATTTCCGTAGCAAAATACATTTAATTCACTGATTTGCTACATGCGTAATAAATACATTAGTTAGACTAATTAAAATTAACGAGAAAATCAAACATCCCGATGCGTGATAATTAAGTATTATCCAAAACAAGATACCTCCGTTGAAAAAATGCACCGTTCAAGCCAAAAACACGTGACTGTGACGTATAACGCAGCTGACGAAAGCTGGTCTACGTAGTCACAACGCGTATGAAATTTAAAGTTTCTTTGATTTCTCCGAGACCCCTCATCAGATCCAGACAAAATTAACGTGGGATTATCTGGAAAATATACTCTTCCAAACAAAAAAAGAATTTTTCAAATCGGTCCAGTATTCTTAAAGTAATACGAAAACATAAATAAGAAGCCGCAAGACAAAACCATAACCTCTTTTTTTGAAGTCGGTTAGTAAAGAGCATAGGTTACTGAGATCTTTCACTTGTGCGTAGCAATTTGCGTTATTTTATACCGATAAAAATATTTTAACTTTTAACACAAGATGCCATTTGAAAAAAAAAAAAAAACACTAATGAAATACTGGAGGCCAATAATTTATACTGCAAACCTTTTTAGAAAAATGGTTAAGGGACATAGTTTAACACTTTTCATGGGAAATTTTTAATTTTTTAAAGTACTATAACTTAAAAATGCCACATATCAGCAACTTCCTTAAAATAACGTAACGCTTACTCCGCTGAAAATTTTTATATAACAGTTATTCTGCTTCTAAGATTTAACTCTTTAAGTATTTGTAATTACTTCTCGCGAAAAGACCAGCTCTTTTAAGAAGAAATTTCACACCACATAAATCATCTGGTTGCTTTATTAAAGTTAAGTAAAAATCACGTGAAGAAATAAAGCTGTATTTTCAATAAATTCTTCAGGTAAAAAAACATCTTTCGTTCGAGTTTTCATGCTATTCATTTTTTCTCACACAAAAACTAAAATGTATGTGTGTGTAGAGGGAGGAAGGGGGAGGTTTAGGGGGTCAACAGATTTTTCATTTGTAGTTTTCATCATGTTTCAACCAATCTTCATTGGGGTGGAATTTAAAATAATATTTTACTTCTTTGGAATAGAATTCCAACGATATGATCAAATCAAAAAGTCAGCTAGTTGAATTTTTGTGTCATGCTTAAAATAATTGGATTTGAAATTATTCTTTGAGGATACATGTTTTTCTTTTGGTTTTTACAAGTTTGGTTTCTATGAACGAAGAAGTTGCAATTAGACTTGATCAATAACTTTTGGCGATGCAAGAAAAAGAAAGAAGCGACATAGTGCAAGAGGGTGTTTAACTCATGAAACTGAACATTTGACTAACTAAATGAACTGACATTTTGAATTTGCTCTTAGTTTTCATGGTACATCCGGAATGGAAATTTTTATATCTACTGTATTTGTCATTTCCACAGACCAAAATATTAGTTACGTGACAGAATAAGCATTTTAAATATTTAGTTCAGAAAATTGATCAAAACAAAAAGCACTGTTATAATTTGAAATAACATCTCATTCGCCAATCAGATCCGTCATGTGACAGAGATGAAAACGATAGCGATGTTAAATCTGAGGCATAAGAGAATCAGATTAGTTGTCTCTCCTAATCAAAAATTTATGTAGGTAGAATTAAAAAAAATATATATATTTCCAAATTTTTGAAATGATTGGCTAATGGGGCAATAAAGTAAACTGAAAAATATCCCAATGATAGAAAAGAGCATTGATATTTTTTTCGCTTTCGTTTCTTTTGTATATGAGTAAAAGTTAAAGAGAAACTAAACGTGACTGAATCATCATAAGTCAAATACGTCTCGTGACTGAGTCATCATAAGTCAAATACGTCTCGTGACTGAGGTGAAAACGATAGCGATGTTAAACAAGAGGCATAAGTCAATCAGTCTAATTGTCTCCCCTAGAAAATTTCACGAGGGTAGAATTTTTATACAATATACTTTTAAGTTTATGAAATGAAGGGCTAATGTGGCAAGAAGGTAAAATGAAAAATATCCAAATGATAGAAAAGACCATTGATATTTATTTCGCTTTCGTTTTTTTTTGCATATGAGTAAAAGTATCTACCAATAAACAGCTTAATATCTAAATGTAATTTTTTTTTACCACAACTTGTGATATTAAATACAAACACAAGTTTAATATTTAATAAAATATAAACGATCATAGCATATTTTCCGTTTAAACCTAAAACAACTATTTCAAGTGAAAGTACAAGCAGACTGGGAGAAATAATTCTGTTACTGCTTTAGTAGGGAAGAAAATGAATAGAAATTTCGAATTTCATGCATTATTCTAATGCAAGAACATGCTGTACATGTAGAAATTTCACTTTCTTTTACCTAAATACATAGGAAACAATGATTTCTTTTTTTCCCCCCAAGAACAAAGTTTACGTCTAGAGAAACAGCAATATCTTTAATAGTCCAGCCTAGAAGATAATCTGCAACGGGGAACCTATCATAAATTTCCGACCGGATTGCTTCATTATGCATGAAGGAGTTGGAAAAATGCGGCAGACTCAAGTTTACAGAAGGGAATTTGCATTCCGAACTGCTTCCGATTTCTCTGCTGTCATCTCTAAAGCTCTCTATGTGGTCATTAATAACAAGAAAAGATCTGTTGAAGTATGACGAGGAAGGGTGTGACACGAGTGTATGTTCGATACAACATTAAGAATTGATAATAAGGAAAGAGGAAATAACAAGTCTCCTTTAATTAAGCGATGCAAATTCACGGATTTCGCTCCTAAAAGTTCGATGCTTATCTATGACGTAGTGCTGGTTAATTATCTTCTTAATTATCTCAGTTCTCCTTACATTTAAAACTGCGCCTTTCGTTAGACTTTCCCGTGGGAAACCTTAAATCAAGAGGGCTGGAGACTTGGATGCAGGTTCTAATTTCCGTAGCTGCCTTAAGGAACTTCGCTGATAGCGTTCACAAAGCTGCTGATCATTTCCCTTGGTCCAGTGACATTGTCCGAAATTTTGAATAAGGAGGAGTTTATGCAAGCATGATATTTCTAAGCTGCTTAAATACAGAACTTGAAGGGGCTAGCGACGGTATATACGGTGACCAGAACTAATTAGAATAACATTTTGTGGAAATTTGTGCGTGAGCGTGAATCAATTCTCACGTTACCAGAAACGGAATCTGATTAGCATTTTGAAGGAATATCATAACAGCATTTGGATCATTAGTCCATGAAGTATTAGAATTAAACGTATTAAAGGAAAACTTCGGGGACGATGCTCGAAACGATTAATTTTAAAGTTATTGCAGCAACGTTACGATGACTCTAGTAGATGTTCAATATCGATATCAACAATATAGGACGCGTGTGATGGAAACAAATGAGGCAGTGAGAAGCAAAGGGATGTAAGTGGACATTTTCAAGGTTTGGGTAAAACGCGTTTAAAGATAACGTCCTAGGTAAGCTTTCATTGAAATTTTTTTCTAAATCCTGCTGTATAGTAGCCCCTACCTGGGCTACTACTGCCACCTCTTGCCCAAAACAGAGGAAACGTTCTCCTTCCATTTGTGTACTGGTTATCTCCAAATTTTTAATTTCGGCACTTGTATTCCTTTGCTTCACACTGCCTCAAATGAATTATCTTTAAATTTTTGGCCAATATACCAAATCTATATTGCTTTGAAGCACATCTTGAGTGCAAAGCTCAAGTAGATGTTCAATATCGATATCAACCGTATAGGACGTGTGTGATGGAAACAAATGAGATAGTGAAAAGCAAAGGGATGTAAGTGAACATTTTCAAGTTTTGGGTAAAACGCGTTTAAAGATAACGTCCTAGGTAGGATTTCATTGAAATTTTTTTCTAAATCATGCTGTATGGCAGCCCCTACCTGGGCTACTAGTACCACCCCTTGCCCAAAACAGAGGAGAGGTTCACCTTCCATTTGTATTGGTTATCTCCAAATTTTTAATTTGGCACTTACATCCCTTTACTTGTCACTGCCTCAAATGAATTACCTTTAAATTGCTGACCAATATACCAAATCTATATTGCTTTGAAGCACATCTTGTGTGCAAATAATTATTAATTTTTACTATTCAACTGTCAAATATTTCTCTGACTCTTTAATTTTCCTGTTTTCCTATTTATGAGAAAAATATAATATGAAAAGGAGTGTCAATGAAAAAAAAAATGCTTTCCTCCAAACAGTTGACCAAGAACATCAACGTTTCGAACACATTCTCACGTGACTGAGAACAAAAGTTTTTGGTCAATACTAATTTCTGAATCTATTTTCTTATGATATTTTAGGCATGAAATGTTATCTTTCTTGGCTTAATTTTCTTGTGTTCATTAATTTTACACATTTTGTTTGCATTTTACTCAATTCAGCGTATTTGCGAATTATCTATAAGAGAATGTGGGACAAAGTGAAATGGAAAAATACCTACTGTCTAACTTTCACGAGAAAAGCTCCCACCGTCAAGTCTGAGCCTGTCTACTGCCATAGAAACGGACTTCGTTCATTTTCTGCAAGGGTTAGCAGGAAGGCTTTTTGGCGCCATTTCGCCACTCGTCTGCTCACCTTTGTGCAGACGTACGGGTTTTTCCAACATTAAGCTTCCCTTGGAAAAATGAGACGCGCCTCATTACTATAGCAGTAGACAGGCGCAGACATTTCGGCGGTGGCTTTTCTCATGATGATCGACAGTACTTTGCTTTTAGTGCCAGATATCTGGTAATATTTTAACAATATATTAACACATGTCGTCTGTTCCGGTCAGGAAAAATTAACCTCTAAAGAATGAAGTATATGATACAAGCTATTTTTAAAAATTGATAGTTGGACTGTAATATTTTGCTGTAAGTCAAAAATTATTTTTGTTATAAATTGATAAATTTCTTGTTTCTAATATTTTAAATATTATTTGAGGCCTAGTAATGTTCGGAGATAAATTTAATATGAAACTATTTTTTTTTTTTTTTGAACAATTAGTCCATTGCATGCGGGGAAAAGTGGATGGAGCAAAGTTAAATAGTTCAATTCGCTTACTATTCAATCATTTACTAAGTCACCTAAGTATTCGATTATTATTTAATTCATTTACATTCCTTCAATTAGTAACTCACTTATTTATCCACTCATTCACTTATTTATTCACGCCCGACTAGTGGCGTGATAGTTAGGCGCTGGTCTTCTACGCCTGTAGACCCAGGTTTTTACCTGGGGTGGCCAGTCGGTGGATTTTCGAGATGCAGAAAATCATCAGCACCCATGTCGTATGATTATGCGGCATGTAAAAGATCCCTTGGATATTCGTTTGGCTTAGAATATCCCTTGGCTAAATTAAAATTCCTAGTGCAATATCGCATCAAAAGAGAGTCCAGGTGCCTCCATCTGGTGGAAACTGGGCGTCCAAATTTTCTGCACCATTGACATCCTGCGCCTTAATGATGGCACATGAAAGACTGGATGCTGTATCGGGGGATCGCAATAGGTCTGCTAAAGATAGCGTTAGACGCAGCCCCTATGGGAGAAGAAAAAAAAACTTATTTATTCTCTTATTTTCTTATTCATTCACTCTTTTACTCACTCATTTATTTTTCTTCATATATTAATTAATTTAATTATTTAATTATATGTTTATTGTTTCATTACCTTTTTATTTATTCATTCATTCGTTTGACCAAACATCTTTTCAATAATCAAATAAAAAGTATTTCATTTTTTCCCATTGCCCCATGTGTTTAAAAGTAAAAATTTTCACTCTTTTTGAAGGCCAAATTGATTGCCAAAAATAAAAAGTAATGCTTCACTTTAAGTTTTTTTTAATAAAATACATTGTTTTTTATATGCAGTTTTTTTTAAAACAAATTTCCAATTCATTCTGTCCCACATTCCCCCTACAGTTATTTTTTAATGCAGTTTATTAATACCACTGAGCACTACATTCCCTGAAAAGGAGAGCTTCTGCTTTTTCGTTTAACAGATTTTAGAGGCATTTGAAAAAAATGAGGGTTTTTAAGGAACTCTTCACGTAATGGCAGACCTGAAAATTCGAAAAGAAAAAAAAAAAAAATATCCCAACAAGTGACCAGAAAACACTTTTAATTAAGTTATATAGCGAAATTTTCATTTTGAGTCACCATTTTATCCTTGAGATTGAATTTAGAGAGAACAAAATAGCATATTACGCTTAACTATTCTTTTGGTGCTATGCTGAAGGGGAAATGCAGCGAATCGGCTGGAGGCAGCGTTCTTGTTTTCATGAAAAATAAAATTTCTGGATAAAGTAGGGACTCAAATTGAAAATTTCGCTATATAACTTAATTAAAAGTGTTCTCTCGCCACTTGTTGCGATTTTTTTTTTTTTTTTTTTTGAATTTTCAGGTCTGCCATTACGTGAAGAGTTCCTTAAAAATCCTCATTTTTTTCAAATGCGTCTAAAATCTATTAAACGAAAAAGTGGAAGCTTTCCTTTTCAGGGAACGAAGCGCTCAGTGATACTAATAAACTTAAAAAATGAAAATTTTTGAAATTGACATATTTGAGAAAAAAAAAAAAAATTAACTTTTTTTTCAAAAGACTGTGAAAAAAAAAACTAAAGCACATATTTCAAAATGTTGCATACGTGCGTTTTTAAACAAGAAAAAATATCCTTTCAACTAAAACAAACCACAACAAAATATGTTCTACCGTTCCTCAGATAATGGACTTTACAAAATTTTGATGAAAATCCCAAGTGAAAAATCATGACAGGACCGCCATCTTTGGCGACCTGTATCTCGGCCCAGGATTTTTTTTTTTTTTTTTTGGGGGGGGGGGAGTATACCTTAATTTTTTTATGAATTTTAACATATGTTAAATTCAAAAAAATCCGAGACCATCATGTTACACTCCTTGTTGAATTGACATCCTTGTTGGATTCTACCTTAAATAATTTTTCCGAATACGTACATTTTCTGGAGGTCACATTGACCTCCCGCTACCTCACGCAGTCCCTGTTATAAGCTCTGAAAAATGGAGGATTGTGAACACTGCAATGTCATTTATGAGTTTCTCTGGTTCCATGTGTAAAAATATTTAACTTCTATGAGATAAAATTGCATTTTAGTTATAAGGGCAAACGTTCCACTTTTTTGCGTTATACGAAAGGGTTACGATATATTTGATTTAAAATAATCTCTCTGCGAAAATCAATCACTAAACACCACTCGGAATTAATTTTCAACTATTGTATCCGATAGCATCGTTTGGGAATTTAAATGGCTATTCCATGTAATAATATCAATAACATTAATAAGCAAAGAAAGGAACTCATTTAACTCGCATAATCAGACGGTATCCTTTTCATTGCATCAAATGGCTAGAGCTGTAATAGAGCATTCTGATCATCCCTGCAACATTAATCAAAGCCTTTCTCTCTCATCGCTAGCAAATTGTAACCATGAACTGCGACGCTATTCATCCAGCGCTCATTAAATGAATTAATTAAGAAACGATGTCGAATCTTCTGGAAGGATTTAGTCAGATTGATTTGTGGACCACTCCACGTACTGTTGCTCGTGCAAATATCGTGCAGTGTTTCCTTAATGGTGGACGAGCACTGCATTGCAATACTTAAACTTTGATCATTACGTAAACTGAAAACTTCGATTTCGTTTGCCTTTTAACGACGATGCAAGCGGGATTGTTTCTCGAAACGTTTGCTATTCGAAAATATTTCAAAACCTTATAGATTTTTAGAAGGCAGACTCCGCTGCTCATGGCAATGTTAATAACTTGATTGTTCAATCGTCTTTTTCGCTGGACATTAGAAATTGTATAAAATTTAATTTCTGAACACAATTAGATTTCTCTTCATTTTGAAATGAGTGATTTGAAGATAATGTGGGTTTGCCTGCCATTAAAGCGTAATGAAATATTGCAAAGTTATTGTAAAGGAGATTTCAAATTTTATCCGTCCTTTTTGATTGAATTTTGCATCGCACCAAGTACCTAACTTCTAATAAGATGATCGATTTAATGATGAACAATACTAGTCAGTTTTTACAATTAATGCTAAAAAAATTTTTAAAACATATCCTGATCTGAAAGCTTTTTCAAATGAGTTATTTAAAATTTGTAAATTAAAAAAAAATACCTAACCTTAGCCGAGGCACTTTCCTGTACACTGTTAGGTCCCAATGTTTCAAATAAATACTTTTCAGGGGACATTGCACGTAGAACTTAAAAACGTTTAAACAATAATGTCTTTCAGAAAATTCAATTCATGTGCACATCTTATCGTTCATGTAAAGCTCAGTTTTCTTTAAAAGACTTTCATAAAATAGTTACAGAAGTCATCGTGTAATAAAAAAATAATTAAAGCCATTTTTCTATGTTAGACCAAGATACATTATGACTCGCAGACAGTAAAAGAAAGCTGATTGTGCTTTCTAACTTGCCAATACCCAGTAAAAAAAAATCGTAAATGAAACAGTTTTTAGTTTTGATTTCTGAAATTCAATGACAGAAGTAGTGTTATAACATCAAAATAGAGGGGACAAAATAATAAAATGCTTTTTCTTCTTAGAAAAAAACATCAGGTTTGTCTTCCTATGATAAAAATCTTACAGCGCACAGATTTTACATTACTTCTTTGCTCTTAAAAAAATACACTGTTTTCCACATAAAATTATCGTATCAATTTCATAACTGCAACACTTCGATACATTTTCAGTAACTAATCTTTTTTCTAAAGATACGTACATGTATGAATTGCTAGTAGCATGATATTACAACCAGTGTTTATTTCCGCAAAAAGAAGAAAAATCAAGCAGTAGAAATGCAACCTATAAAAACGAGCCAAAGGTTTGATCCTTGAACATTACCTTTTGCCACTGACATTGATGGATAGACTGCTGAAAATTTTTCATTGCAAAACACGCAGTAAGTTCTTGACAGAACAGAAAGTGGAAAACATGTGTTCTTTAAACATTTTTCTGTAAACATACAAGCAGTATGAGTTGAGTAAATATTTTTCAATATACAAACTTCGATTCCGGTTGTGAAATGGTAAGAAGCTTTAGACAATGTAAACAGGAAAAAAATGTAAATGTAAGCATAATTACTGCTTTTAGAAGGAGACCATCTCTTTTAACAAATCTGTTTTAATGTTTTCAGCAAACAAAATGTATGCTTATTTTTGAGTTCGTTCCAAGTTTTATTAAAGAAAAGAACTGTGCGGTAACTGTAGTATATTTTAGTTATTAAAAGAAAAAAAATATATAAAAATAAATATAATAATAATAATAATAATAACAACAACAACAACAACACAAGGAGGATTTTTCTCAATTTAATTGTAAAGCAACGGCTGAACCAAACTACACAAAAATTGGTTTACAAGTTTAAATTATGATATTGATCTGTGATCAAAAAAAGGGGGGGGGGGGTCACGCTTGAAATTTTAAAGTTTTTGCTCGTTTTAATACGAATACAACCCTGAAGAAAATTTAGTAGTTGATATTTTGTAATTTAGATTATTCCTAAGAAATCAATATATTTTATATTTCTCTCGTCTAAGTAGTATTCAAACGAGAAGAAATTTGTCTTTCATTCTTCTTCTTCATCTTATTTCTTAAAGGAATATACAATTACTTTACTCTCTCTCTAAGATAAATATTCTTTCTAACTTAATATCTTGCTTCAATAGTCGTTTTGAATACATTGATTTACCTTCAGATTTTAGTACAGTGCTTGCCATTTCACATTTAAGCATTACCAAAGATCAAAAAAAGTATGGCGCTATAAATCGTGTTAAAATTAGATTCAGAGAAATAAGGTTAAATATATCTTATTTCTTGATTAAGGCGCGTAAAACTGCATCATTGGCAAAAATACTTTAACGGTAAGTGGTCTTTGTCCGAAAAGGTTCAGAAATTTGGGGATAATCAGAAAATTGCGATTTAAGCAACAATTCCTTTTTCACATGTAATTGGCTCAAACCGATGCGTACTTGATCTCCCTGGTGGCTGACGATTAAGACTATCGAAATCTTATCCGATAAAAGTCCATCGAATCACAAACCTCAAAGCTTCCTCTCGCGAAAATAATGGCCGTTTTGCTCGATCAGCGAAATCAGAGCCTAAAAGTAAGCATAACGAATTTCCTGAAAAGACCTCGAAACCCAGGGTAATGGTAAAACTGGGGAGGTAAAGCAATCAGGCGCTTCTTGCGTAAAGTATCTGCGATTTCTTCCAAGCTGAACATTTCAAGACGAGGATGAGGGAATCTAATGTCATCATCAGACTTATTGATGGGTTTGGATGAAAGCTAACTGTTTAAAATTCCCCTTTAGCCGAAAAACGAGTTACACAAAAAGTTTTTTTTTTCATACAGATAATATTCGAACTCACCTAAATATGTGAATTAATGAATATTTCACACTAATTCCAAATTAAGAATCTGAGAGCCGGAATATTTGTTGCTGTTGTTCTGATATGAAATGGGTATTCAATGTGTTCCTTCACCTTCAGTAAATGTAAAATTTGGAAGATGTAGCATTTGGTTATCAATCTCAGAGATGCATAGCTCATAAAGCGTGAATACCGTTACCTGGATTTTGAGCAATACTAATTAAATTAGTCTTATTTTTCCAAGATTTGTTAAAATATGCCCCTTACATTATTATTATTTTTTTTTTGCTCTATGCAGGTTGTCGATAAAAGAATGCTCCAGTATAAAGGTACATTATACGAATTTAGTTTATAAACGTGACAACAAATCATTCATCAAATTGAAGGTAAACAATCCTTGTTTTTCGTACATTTTTTCAATATGTACCCTTTAACTTATACAGTTGTATTCATAGAGCCTGAAGCCCAATTCTTCCCACTCGTTATACAAGAAATCCGGAGTATGGAAACCAGTGTAGAGACGAATCAGTAAACGTTTCTTAACTCCCACACAATCTTCTTTGACAACTGAAGTTCAATACTTGCTTACCGTTTCATCGACTAAAAGGTAAGATCAGGGCCCGATTCAGATATCAGGGGGCCTAAGGCCAAATAATTTGTTGGAGCCCCTGTATTCAAACTTTACAATTTTAGTCATCGGATAAAACTATTTTAGCCATTGACTAAAACAATTGCCATTTGGAGGTTCCTAAATAGTGTGGGCCCTAAACCACAACCTAGTTGACGTATTCAGTAATCACGCCCTGGGTAAGATGCTCTAGCTCGATCAACGTCTTCAATAGACATGATTGGTTTTAGAGCAGGGTCATCTCAAAGCTTTCGCGAAACGACAAATCTGGTCTTTCCAAATTGTCTATATCATCAACGGATGATCTTGGTTTTTTTTGCTCCATGGGGGATCACAGTTAAACTGTAAAGGAAACACGTGCTGAACTGCAAACATGGATTAATTCTTAAAAAACTGCACAAGACGATACGCTTTGTGCTCAAGAGTCGCTATCTAGCTCAAGAGGAGTTGCAAGCAAAACAACAAAGCAGTACTTACGCAGGCGCTCATTTAAAACTTTTTGAGTTCGTTTTTAATTCGGATTATGAATAAATAGGGGAACATGGGGCAAAGTGAAATGGTAAAATATTTGCTCTGCTTTTTTCTTCACCTATGTAGTATTATTTTAACTATGTAGTACCATATGTAGTCTATTACAGTCAGGAAAAAAATACCGCCGAAGATTAAAACAT
This sequence comes from Uloborus diversus, assembly GCF_026930045.1. Classification (NCBI taxonomy): domain Eukaryota; kingdom Metazoa; phylum Arthropoda; class Arachnida; order Araneae; family Uloboridae; genus Uloborus; species Uloborus diversus. The sequence continues at coordinate 31,076,796 of NC_072740.1, read as the reverse complement.
TTGGTAATGCAGGCAATTAAAAAAAATTGATACTCATATCGCAATGTTTTGTTGTAAGTCAAAAATTATTTTTTCTACTATAAAATGATAAAGAATCATAAAGTTCTTGTTATTAACATTTTAAATATTAATTGAGACCTCCTAATATTCAATGCAGTAAAAATTTAGTTAATATTGAGCAAATTTGTATTTTAAATAAATTGTACAATTAGTCAAGTGCATACGGGGCAAAGTGAAATAGTTCGTTTCATTTACTCACTCAATCATTTAACATAAATCACTTACGTTTTCATTTATTAATTAATTCATTTGCATTCCTTCATTTACTAATTCACTTATATTTATTCATTCATTCACTTATCACGGGACGCAGGAGCGTCCCGCCACCAAGAAAACCAAACGTCAGCAGCCAACAAAAGCAAATCCACCGCCAAGAAAGTCGAAAGAAAATAAAAGCGACTAAGATCAGTTTACGCGACAAAACAAGTTGGGTTTTTTTTTTTTTTGGGTTTTTCACCTCTCTGTATCTCAGCCATGAAAACCCCTGGAGTTGATTTTTGGTATGCTCGATCTCTAGTGGCCCCTGAAGACATAAACCAAAATACAATCTCCAGGACCATCAGGGGGAGGGGGAATTTAAGGGGGTCCGGGACACAAAAATCCTCAAATTTTGCAATTTTTTTTTATAATTTGAAAAATTGCTCCGTTTTTTTCTGCTTAAGAGGACGTTTGAATCTTGTTTCTACCTTAAATAGAACGAAAGTTATAGTTATTTTTGTTGCATGCATCTAACGAATGTGTACATAACTTTAAAACTTTAAACGCGTTTTTCTCCATGATGCAATTTTTCCCGATTTCTTGCATTCAAACTCTTATAAGTCAGGAACCGATAGAGATAAAGTAATGAAACTTGGAGCATATCTTTTTCAAGTAATTTACTTTAATTTTTATTCGGCGAATTTAAAAAAAAACGTTTACTTCAAAAATTATGATTTTTTAAAAAAAAAGTATCTTCGAATTTTTCGAAATTTTTCTTCAAATATTTTTTATTTTTTATTGAATCAATATTTTTAAAATCGCCGAATAAAAATTAAAGCATAGATATTTGTACATACTTTTTTGAAAAAAAATTGAAAATTGACCAACAATATTTTGAGTTATAGCAATTTAAAGCAACCCCATTTCTTTGAAAAAAACTAATTAAATTTAAATAAAAAATAATTTTTTTTCATATTTATGTTATGATTTTGCTTATTAAATAAATGATGAATCAGTTCAAAAAATTTCAAAACTCTAAAGTACATAATAAAAAAAATTTCAAAATGTGTCCCGGACCCCCTTAAGTTAGAAAATCGCTGTTCAAAAAAGTTTTCGTTTTCCTTGACACGGCTAGAGCTCAGATGAGAAGAGGAATCGAGCTGAAATTTCGCACACACATTCCTTGTGCCCTATGTGTCTTTTGTGCCATTTGACCCCCTCCCCTCCCCCTTGTTTTTACCCCCCAAATCGTACATTCCCGGGGTTCTGTAGCAGCCCTCCGGGGGGCTATGGTAATGATTTTTTTTGTATACATATTCTTGGGGGGCCATTGAGAACATATACAAAAACTCAAACCCCAGGGACACCATAGGCCGGAGTAATTAAAAGTTGAAAATCACTAATTTCCCCTAAATTCATATGTACTTACTCTCAGCTTATAGGGTTTGTTAATCTCTGACTTCAATTGCAAGGCTAGAACAAATTTAAGATCTAACAATTATTCAAAAGTTGTCTTCGCAAATGAAATTCAATCAAGACTAATAAAACAGATCCAACAGTTGCAACTAGACGTTAAATCGCGGATACCACAAATTTGCCACAGCAACTGCGCATGCGCGCGGACGCTCATTGGGCTATCTGTTTTAAGATTTCATATTTTTTGTTTATATTTAAGCAGAGAAACAAATTAATGAATGAACAATTTACTAATTGAGGTGGTTACTTGGTGAGCAAAAAGCTTCCAGCCAAACTAGATAAACAATTTAAAGGATCTATCCATATTTCTGAGGAGTTGAAGGCGGGAGGAGGTTTTAACGGAAGTAGGTGTGATGAAAGAGGATAACTGGGAGGATGATAGTTTGGCAGATACTTGGCGGGCAAACTAGATATCATGACTTTTTAAGGCTGCGGGTTTTTGGGTTTAGGATGAAGGCTTTCTTTTTTGTGGGGAAGAGTTAAAGGTTTTCTTGGCGGGGAAATTTTTACAACAGGGTTGTTTTTGCTTAGATTTTCTTATTCATTCATTCTTTTACTAGTTCATTTATTTTTCTTCATATATTAATTGATTTATTCATTTAATTATTCCTTTATTGTTTCATTATCTTTTCATTTGTTCATTCAACCTTTTTTTTACAGATTCTTTTGAAACTCAATATGTTTTACAATCGAATAGAAAATATTTCATTAGAAAAACATTTTATTTTTCACTTTGCCCCATGGAAAAAAAAGGGAAATTTTCCCACTCTTTTTTGAAGACTCAAATTTACTGTCAAAAATAAAATATACTGTTTTAACGCAAGTTTTATTATAAAATACAAAGCTCTTTCTTTATGTACCGTAATTTTCAAAATAAAATTCCGATTTGTTCATTTTGAAAAAACTCAGCCATCTTAACCATTTCACTTTGCCCCACATTCCCCTACTTTACGTCGCTCACCAGGTGATTTGAATGTTTAACTTTTTTTACTTTCCTGTGCCGTCAAATATCTGCCTGCACGCAGAGAGATTATGCCACATCATACCAATACAAATACAAAGAAATTAAATTAAGTTACGTGAAACGGAAAGCAGAATCCAGCACATTTCAAACTTTCCCTCAGTCATTAAAACATCACCCTACTTCTTATTACCCCTGCTGTCACAAAGCCACCCCATTTGACAGTATATTATGTAAATATCCGATATTATAGGAAAATGCGAGAAAGAAAAATGAAAGGATATTGAGTACATAAAGTGATTTCTCACGCGCAAGAATCTAGTTTCGACAATTGAAAAGTTGACGGAATAAGGTTCGAAATCCTTCACGGTCGGCTGCATTATATGCTGAAAAATATCATCACATACATTACTTCTGAAGAGTATTATTTTTTCGGTATATAGCATAACTTCCTTAATAATTCATCAAACTTTATAACTAAGCATCCTTTTAAAGAATTTTGTCACCAATATCGGCGAAAAATAAACATTCAATTCACATCTTAGCTGTTTTTCGAAAAACTGTACTTAACAAACCGAGCGTTTGAATTCTCGCTGTTGACCTATGGATCACATATCGAGAAATATCAAAGCCAAATCGATATAAATTTGATGCGTCTGCTATTTTGTTTCGCAAATTAGTGCTGCAAATATGGAAACACGTTGACCAGGTGTTAAAACGCAAAGTGCATTTCAAGTAGTACTGAAAACATGTACATACGTTCATCACATGTTAATATGAATGCGTTTAAACACTTAAACTACCTCTGATTTAAACAAACATCCATTCTATATTAATTTACACATTGTGTGTTTTTTGCTAATATATATGTTACCGTCAAAGTATATAATGCAGTTATTGTATAAAATACCTAGTTATTCCATGAAATAACTGATCGTGTCCGTTAAAGTGTGTAAAATGTTATTAATTTGACACTTTAATTAGTTATTCTATGAAATAACTAGGTATTCTATAAATTAACTAATGAGAGGCAGTCAAAGTGTAAAATAAACAATTTAATTAAAATGAAATTACTATATATATAGGTGTTCTATAAATAAACTAATGATAGACAATTAAAGTGAAAAAGAAGCAATTTATCTAATTTATGCAGCGTATAAATGGTATTTATGGAAACGTACCATAAAATCATTTGTTACAACAAGGATTACTAAAATGACACTTGGAATTACAAAGAACATTATTTCTAAAACAAAAACATTGCGCCAACACGCTAAACAAGTTCTCTTCCTATGGCCTGCAATAGTTCATAAATGCAGTAGGGGTGGAAGGTAAATCTATTTGTCGTGCAAGGTTTATGATACAGATTATTTTACACTTTAACGGGTAGCAGATCGTTATTCTGTGAAATAACTAGTTGAACCATGAAATGCAAAAATAGTTTTACACTTTAACGAACACGATCAGTTATTCCATGAAATTACTAGGTATTCTATAAAATAACGGATTTCATACTTTAACAGTAACATATATACATAAAAATAAAAAGCTTATTTTGCACGAAAAATCTTCGAAAACATTTATTTCTCGTATAAATAATTGATGATAAGTTAATCAAAGCTAATTTAAGAGAAAATAGATACAGAAGGCTAATAAATCATAAAGTTGATTTATTTAAACCATTTTCGATTTATAGCAATTTGTTTGGATGTCATATCCGTTCTCGTCCAATTTTCGCAAATGATTTCAGAAGAGTTACGAAACTTTGCATCTGACTATAAGATAGTAACTAGTTTTTGAAACTATTATAGTATAATAGAAGCTATGAATCACTAAAGGGCTTAAAATTATTTCAAAACTAGTGTTGACACTATGTGTCATTTAGAATTCATAAGGGACGTCAGAAGTTCAAACTTCAATATTCTTATCAACAATTCATTAGATGGATGGTAAGTCTAATTTAATTTATTAAAGTTCTGACATCTACTTATTGCCCAAGGGAAGAACGCCTAAAGTATTTTAATCTTTCAGTGCGAATTAAGATTTTATTATTGGGTAATTATTTCTTTAATAATTCCTTTGAAAGGGAATATTTTGAATTAAGGCATCTTAATTGTTGGGAAATATTCCCTAGCTTAAGGTATTAAAGTTAACATTTCCTGCATTTCTGAGTTAAAATTGGAAGGTTTTTGAATGCTGTATCGATTGTTTAAGCAAGAAATGACGCGTATTTTGAGTCAAATACTTAAGAACGAATGCAAAACATATTATTTGATACAAATTGAAGAAATATAAAATTCAGAAAAGTACAAAACAATTCTCAAATGAAAATAAAAATCGCAAATGCGGAAAAATTACATGTTAAGTGATTAAAATGCAAATGTAACATTCATCGTACATAAAGGAGCAAAATTTTAGGTAACGAAGAAATAACTTAAGTAAAAAAATAGGGGAAGAGAAATAATTAAAATTTAAGAGGCATCCATATCCTTAGTGGCAATGGCAAGTCTAATGTAGGTCACAAAATTTATTTTTGCTATGGAGAAAGATAAATATTTTTATCTTGGAAACAGCTCTACGCTATACTTCCAACATCCTGAGACAATCAACCTGCTTTCTCACATGACGAGACAGGTTTCGAAACCAATCGCTGAGTCATGAGGCTCGATGGCACAACTTGCGCCTGGCACAACTAACCCCGGTCTCCCCTAATGCAATTTTTGTATCGGATAAATAACAAACTACTGTTGAACACAATTAAAAACACGAGTAAACCCGACAAATTGTACACTCAATTGATGAAAAGCAAGTCAAATAAAAGTAACGATTTTCCGAAAGATAGTTGATGTCAGAGTACCTGTTGTATGATAAAAAAATAACATGCGGAAGTTGTTTTTTTAAGAATAAATCTATATCGAAATCTGCAGCATATAAGATTGTAGTTTAAATTATTTTCAAACATACGAGCCCGGTATCAGAATTTTTTTTCAGTAGTCTACGACGGAGATTAAGAAACTCAACTAGTCTGTAAGGTAGACTAGCATTAGATTGATCGTACACGTACTATGAATTGGCAAAGCGGAATATTTGAAAAGAAAGCGCTAAATTTAGAAATTACGAGTAAAACGACGGCTTAAAAGCTGGGGTGGACTGGGTCCTCGTAAGAGGGTGTCATCCTTGGCCTCTAAAGAACGCAAAAAAAAGTGCAAAAAGAAAAAAAAAAGGTGCAATAAAAAAAAAGGTGAAAAAAAAAGGAAAAGAAAAAAGAAAGAAACAGGTTGAAAGGCTTACGAGTTTAAGAAAAAGAAAAAAAAAAGCGAAAGGAAGTCGCTCAGATTTGTGACGGGGAAAAAATGCACCAAAATATTAAAAAAAAAATTGATTAATTAAATTTTTTTAAAAGGGTGTTCATACTTGAGGGCGCATCGGTCCGCGGCCGATGGGCAGACGGGCCAGTCCACTCCTACTTAAAAGCTTCAAAATACATAAAATAGAAAACTGAGGGAATAGGTAGCTGCGGGATCAAATGCTTTTCACCTCTTAGCCACTGACAACTCCTGCATAGATTTAGGCCTCCTACACACGAGGAAGTTCAATCAACTTGTAGGAAAAGTTGCTTGTTTACTAGTTGATTTGAGTTTTCCGTTGGTTTCACATGAAGCAACTTGGTTGAATCAAATTTTCTTCTCGAAGGAAGAGGATACATAAAGAATATAATTGCATATCTCACACCGGTATACTTACAAGTAACCCTACCACAGTATGAATCACCGATTGGTATAAAACTTGCACATAGGTGAACACTTGAAAATATTGAACCCGTGCTTTTTTTTTTAACGGCAACAAACACCTTTAACGGGGTGAACTTTACCCCTAAATATTGGATTTTAATTACAAAAATTCAAATAATGATTGAACATTAAAAAAAAAAAAAAACTAAACAAACTAAAGTTGACGTGTTTCAAGATTTTTTCTGAAAATATTATTAATAGGGGTAAAGCATTATTCGCAATATTACCCCGTCACGGAGAATGAAACTAAAACTTAAATCTATAATAAAAAGATCATGTTACATAGCAATAAAATGCTCTAGGTTTCAGCTTTACAATATTTTTTGAATTTTCATTCGACTATAATTAGGACAGAAGTTACAGTTATTTGTAAGAACACACTTTTCATTTCTTTTTCACATTTTGATGTTTTTTATTGGCTTATATCTCAAACAATTTTCAAAAACAATTGGCAGGATTACTTATGTTGCCATATGTGTTCTTCATGCCAAATTTTATTGAAATTGAAAATGGTGAGGTTAAGAAGGTGATTTTTCTGACATGGAATTGCTCATAGGCAAAGCCGCGCGTCGGGGTAAGTTTGCGAGGGATGGATCACCCCTATAAATAGTATTTTCAGAAGAATCCTGAAACACGTCAACTTTAGTTTGTCTAGTTTTTTTCAAATTGTAAATCATTATTCAAGAAGGTGATTTTTCTGACATGGAATTGCTCATAGGCAAAGCCGCGCGTCGGGGTAAGTTTGCGAGGGATGGATTACCCCTATAAATAGTATTTTCAGAAGAATTCTGAAACACGTCAACTTTAAAGTAAGACAAACAACGTTAGAAGAAGTAAAAATTTGCAAATAACAGCAGACACGTGTTTCGACGTTACAGAGAACGCCTTTTTCAATGCAAAAAATAATGAGCTTATGGATGAAAAGACATCCGACAAAAGCTTCTTCTAACGTTGTTTGTCTTACTTTACTGTTCAGCACAAGGGTATTTATTTATCTTACGTCAACTTTAGTTTGTCTAGTTTTTTTTTAAAATTGTAAATCATTATTTGAATTTTTGAAATTAAAATTTAAAATAATAGAATATATTGTACTCTCTAATTCTTATTAATCCAATATTTAGGGGTCCCGTTAAAGGTTTTGTTTCCGATGAAAAAAAAAAAAACTTGTTCAATATTTTAAAATGTCGTATCGATGCGCAAAGTTTTATTCCAATCGGTGATTCACCCTTGGGTAGAGTCACTTGTTAGCCGAATTTGTTCAAGCAGCAGCTCCACAGCGCTGTTAAAGCTGAACTGAGTTGACTCAACTAGTTTACTCGTGTGAAGAGTGAACGCTTGGCAATGTCCTTTTAATTGATTCAACTCATCGAGATGAGAATGACAGCGGCACATATGCCTGGAGCGTCTCACTAGTTGACTGTCGTGTGAACGGCTACCTGGAGATTTCTTCCCTTTTCTACTTGGTTATACTCAGTTGATTCAACTATGTTGCCTCGTGTGTAGGAGGCCTTAGGCGCCTTACTTTTCTCTTATTTCTCTTTACACGTGTTTTTTAGCTTTAAATTTGAGAAATTCCTGCAGAAAGCGAAACAAAAATATTTTCAACTCAGAAATACTCTTCAAACCTCCTTAATAATCTGCAACATACGTCGCAGCTGTTTCTGCTACAAGGTATACGAGCAGTAAGATAGTCATGATGAGCAATACGTATTTATTTCATTGTAGTAGGGGAACGTGGGGCAAAATGAAATGCAATATACATATTTTGTCCTGCTCGCGACACCACTTATCTGTCAATATCAACTTTGTTTTTAAACATGTAGATGAATCCAGTCAGAAAATAGAGTTACCTCTGAAGATCAACGGACACAATGATGCAAGTCATTTTAAAAATTTGTTTCTGTTATTGTAATATTTTGTAGTACGTCACAAATAATTTTTATTGTTATAAAATCATAAAATTCTTGATGAAACATTTCAAATTTTCTTTGAGGTCTACTTATGCTCAGTGCAATGTTTATTTATTAAATGTTGGCCATGTTTTCATTTTAAACTCATAGTACAATTTTTTCATGTTATGTTCTTGCTGCGCAAAGTAAACAAGGTGAAGTCTGTGAAAGTTTTTTTTTCATTCATTCATTTTTCATACTGATTTATTTTGGTCATTCATTCATTTGTTCATTAATTTTTTTACTCCTATTCACTAGTTTATTCATGCCTTTATTTAATCATTAATTAATTAACTAATTAATCATTATTATTTGTTTATTTATTCGTTTATTCATTAACTTTTTATTCATTCTGAGAAAAGTATTTCTACAATCAAATAGAAAATGTTTCGCCATAAAAATAATTTAAACTATCAGTTTACCCCATGTGTAGGACAAAGTGATAACTTTCTACTATAATTTGAAGGAACAAACTTAGTGCCAAAAAGAAAAAATACCATTTCATTACAAGCTGTACTCGTATTATAAAATACACCTTTCTCTCTTTATGTTCAGTAATCTTATTTGCTCTTCATTTAGTAATTTATTCATTAATTATTTCACTTATCTGTTAATTTACTCTTTTCTCTATTCATTTTTTTACTCTTTCAGAGAAAAAAAAATTAGTGATGGAATTGAACATGCCCCCTTTAATGGAAAAATATTTTAACTTTTATTTGAAGGTGCAAATTTCGTTTCAAAAAGGAAAAATTATATTTCAATTGTAAACGTTATTTTTCTCGTTATGTACAGTAATTTTTCAAAATAAGTTTTCAATAGGAAAAATTTCGAAAAAATGTAATTTATCTTAACTACTCCGCTTTGCCTCAGATTCCCCAACATTAAAGTTGGAAGTTTGATTCAAATAGAGAAACTTCATTAGTACTAAAATAAAATACCCTCATGTTCTTTTGAAAGACATACAAAAGATAAGATAAAATACAAAACATACACGGTAAAGACATTTATTGAAAAAACATCGTTATCATTATTAATGAGATAGGTCGTCTTTGTGAACACATTTATTCAGTTAATAATGCTCACATAATTTAGGACCAAAACAAAAATCTTAAAACTGTGAGTGTTGACGATTGTACATTGAGCTAAAGATACACCTACAACAAGATTTCATTTGGTGAAAATTTTGTTTTGAAACCTTTGAAGCATGATTTATTACTCCAGAAACAGAGGCATAGTTTCTATTAAAGTAACAATTTCTTGACACTAAACCTCTAACGAACAGGTTTTTCACATGTATCTTAAATTTTTTCCCTCATGCATTATTTATTAATTTCTCAGAAACTGAAAAAGATGCTCTCCACTCGTTTTATTCAGATTCCGTTTTAAACTGGTTTAAAGCCTGCTAAATTTTAGTAGGAACTTTTAAATTCAAGAAATATTTATCTAATATTTAAGCGTTTAAGTGTGTAAGCGTACAATTCGTACGACTAATTACAAAAAATATAACCCAAAACACAAAATTTCGAATCAGCATGGGTAAAAATAAAAAAAAAGAAAAATATTTATGCAGCTTTTTTTGTGTGAAAACTTTTTTAAGCATTGCTTTAGGTGAAAAATAAGATCTCTTTTAACTTCATCTTTTTGTTGCTAAATACAAATGGAAAATATTAAATCTTTGGAATTCAAGAAAGAAAAATTCATTTCAAGAATAGTTTCCTAACACTACTAAGCTATTTGCGCTTTCCATTCACTTCATACTCAATTAGTCAATCTCTAACTTGCGTCAATCGTGTACGAGAAATAGATATTTTTTTCTGATTTCGAAAAAAAAAAAAAAATTAGAATCTCTGCAATTTTCTTAATTTTTGACGCTAAAAATACTTTATCATTTTTAATATTGCTTTTTAAATTTGATTTGAACTTTTCTCTCAGGCGCTAATGTTAAAAGTTGCAGAATTGTTCAAAATTGCCTGAGAAATAACTATTTAAAAAATTCACTTAAAAATATATTCTACTCGTCAAAAGTTGCTGCGGAGAAGAAGGAAAATGACACCAGCTCCGACTCCGACAATTTTAGAGCCTCCGACTCTGACTCCTTCCTTCTTTAATCAGTCCGACTGATTAAGGAAGGAAGAAACCAACTCCGAAAGCACTGGCAGAGTTGCGGACGTTGAGGAAAAATGACCGTCTACGACTCTGACTATTGAAATTTTAAACCTCCGACTCCTGACTCCAACTCCTTTACCCCAAAATCAGACGCCTCCGACTCTTTCAAACCAAAATCAAACAACTCCGACTCCGCAGCTTTTCTTTCAAATCAAGTTTGTCCGAAGCAACTATTTCCCAACTTTGATCATAGGCTCAATATCTGCTTCTGCTTTATTACTGCTCAAAACTGAATGAAAAATTGCCTAAATCAAAAAACGAACTACGCGAAAGACGAGTCCATTTCTCCAACAATTCACTGCATTGAAGCCTTAGGATCCGAAGTAACTAGAAGGTGAGAGGGGGGGGGGGGCTAATCGAAAGACCGGCAGAGCAATTGACACACATTTCTGTATATCATTACGCTAGTTTCAAAATTTTTAATATTTAATTATTTATTTTAGTTTTTATGACTTTTTAAAAAATACTTTTACTACATATTAGGCCTTCTTTCATGCGTTTTTTCCTATTTTTACACGAAAATAGGCGGAAAACGGAGGTATATTTACGGAAGAATAAATTTTTCATTTGAATATTTTCGGAAGAATAAAACTTTCATCCGACTTAAAACTTTAAAAAGAGCTTCTGACAATTCCTCCCTCTGAAAGAAATCGCAGAGAAAAAGCTTTTGACATTGTTCTTCACATTTAATTTATTGCTCCTAGCTCATTACCAAAAACAATTCATGAAACTCGCATCACCCAAATCATTAAAAAGCTCATCAGCAAAGCATTAAAAAACCCAAAGCAACTCCAAGGGACAAAAAAGACAAGCTTTTTATGAAGTTTTTGAAGCCGAGCTAAATTAGGCAAGATGAAACCCGAGCTTTAATATTCTGTTTGAACTTTTAATGATAAATTGCATAAATGCCAAGAGCATCGGACATAATAATTATTCATATGACATCCAAGAGCAGGGAGTATTTCGAGGAATCATTTGCATCGGCATTAGTCTGGGCTCAGTTTGAGTCTCGTAATGAATTACATCGAGGAGGATGAATAAAACCGCTTTTTGTTAAGACTTACACTAAAAGTAAGCATTGTAATTAATTATTTCAAACCATAGCTTTAAAGAACAAAGCCTGCTTCATCATTAGGATTTTCTATTCAATGATTTTTTCCCGATAAAATGAAGAATATTCCCTTTTTTTCTTTTCTCCGGCGGTCTGTTTTTAATGGTAGAGGCATGTGTAGCTTTAGGATAAATATTAATTGGAGGAGCATAGATCTATCAGCAAAGTACAAACATTGAAGCATTCTCAAAGGTATGCTTCGAAATATAACAGACAGTGAAACAATGATCAAAGCAGTTTGGGGAAGACAAAAGTAGTCTGAATCTTTCAGTTGAAGAATGCTTACGTGAGTGACTTCAAAAACGCCCAAGCTATTATTTTGCTTTCACATTGAAGTTTGTGTTCAAGGCATTTGATTGAATTCTTTTAGTTTCAAATTGTAAAGAGATAGTTGTTTTAGATTTAGACATGTGTTTGGCTTAAAGCTGAAGTATGCCTTTCAGAAAGTAAAAAAAAAGAAAAAGAAAAAAAAAAGAAAAGAAAACTATTATTCCTGCGTTTAAAGATTCAGATAATCAAAATTTATAAATACACAAAAAAATTTCTAGAAGCTGGTTTTGATCATATGAAAAATATTTTGATCTTTAAAATTTATGAGATTGGTATTTCTGCTTAAAATGTTTTTGTTTAACTTACATGCATTTTTATGAGAAAATTCCCTCAAAACCTGTAATTACAAGCACATAAAGTGGATTTTAAAATAAAAATACAGTGGTGGTCAGAATTAAAAGAACAGCAGAAAAATATCGCAGAAAAAATATTTGAGAAATAATTTAGTGAAATTTATTCGCAAAATGCCTTTATATGCCAGAAATCATAGTAGAATGCAGAACATTTGAAAATACGATACATAAATGTTTTGTCGTGATTAATAAAAAATGCCATTGTTAACACGGAACAAAAATATACGGACGTTTTGCCCTAAAAACCCTAGCAATCAATATAATATCCCCCTTTTTTTTCAATCACTTCTATCAGTCTTGACGTCATATGGAAATTGTAGAACGTTCTTGAAAACTTTATCCTGTTTTTTTTTTTTATTTTTTTTTTAAATGGAGAAAATGAGTTCTTTCTTGTTTCGATATTGAATACCGTTTTTTCATTCTTCGGTTCGAAGCCTTTAATCCGCAAAGTACAGTAACTTCATGAAATAAGCATCAAGCAATGATTTTGAGGTGTTTGAGAAACATGTAATTAGGCATTATTCTGCTGAAAAAATAGTTTAAACACGTAATTTTCGTTAAAACAAATATTGCTCAGTACATCGACATTACTCTCAGAATTCAATCTGCCCTGCACAAAAACATTGGTATAGTTTCCGTCCGTTACGAAATGTTCCCAGACCATTATTGAGTCGCCTCCAAATGTACGCTTAACATCTAGGCCATCCTAAATAAACTTTTTCTCATTGGAAAGCATTAAATTATCCCTTTCTTTACCCATAAAAACGCATTTTTGGCATGCTCAAACCTTGGTCTCTTATGAACTTTTTTAAGAGTCTATCATGACATTAGTTTCACATAATGACAGTTTTTCTCCTTTTGTAAAAGATGTTGAACAGTTCAAGCATTGTATTGTAACTTGAACTCCTATCGAATATCTCTCGATGTTTGTTTTTTGGAGCAAGTTCGCTTTATCATCAATAGCTTCAAACATAAACAGACGATTTCCTATACCTTATCGTCTTTGTCGACCTTATTTGCGGGAATTTTTGAGAAAGCTCTAAATGACCGATCTCTATCTATTCAAATTTGTTGCGATTTGACGTACAGTACGTCGTGAAGTTTTTCAAGGAACCACTTTCTTTTTCTCAAATTCTTCAAGTTTTGTACCTAGCGGGAGGACTGTAAAAATGGAACGTGACTTCCCCAATCACTTACTAAGCAATTATATCGCTATGTAGCGCAGTTTACAGAACAAAAAACATGCAAATTTTGCTTTTTAGATCACAGAGTTGTCCCATTTGATCACAGAATGATTGTCCTTATATTTTTGTCCATATCATACGAATGCCTAACTCAAACGTACTTCTACGAATAAGAAATTCCTTTGCATTTCCAATAAAAGTAATAAAAATAAGTTTCATTTACTATTAGTTACTAGTCATAAAGTAAGCGTAACTTCCCGGCCAAATGCAGCGAAGATTTTGTAGTTTTTCCTTTTGTCTTTATAATTTTGACCACCACTGTATTACCTACCATATTAAAGGCCACTTGATCCCGAATCAAATCTCCTTGGTTTGAAAGGATCAAGTATCCGCAAGTATACTTTTCAAATGTATTTACAAATTACAGCAAAAGCCGACAAAAATCGGTAATTCTCACACTTGCAATATTGTTCCGAATCTTCTACCATATCATAAAAATAATGTATGTATTGCTTAACTTCTTCAAGATCACTGGCGACCTCTTAGACCCACAATCCAAAAAAATAATGCCAACTCTGAAAACAGACATTGCCACATTACCTCAAGTGTTAGTCAAGACTAAGTGTAGTCAAGACTCAGTGTTATATGGTCCTCGTCGAATGTGCGAAGAGGACCATCTAACACTTGAGAACGTAAATCTAACATGGCTCCGCGGTAATGATTTCAATATTAAAATTTTCTATTATTGCAGTTTCGAGATTTGAGAAGGTGAACAATTCTACAGATGGATAAAGTATCCCAAGCCTCCCCTACATCTAAAAAGTTAAATAAATAAATAAATAAATAAATAAATAAAATAAAAATAAAAATAAGAAACATCTAGATTCTAAAACCAGCATCAAAAACTCCTTTTTGCACAAGGAAAATATTTCCCAAAACTCTCCATTAAAATGAGGACGCCAGTTCCTCAAAGTCCATTTCAGCTTAGACTATTCTTAGATAACGTTAAAACAGTAAATTTTAGATCCTAATTTTATTAAATACAACATAAATGAGAATTTCAATTATAAATTCAAAATAAGATTTTTAGCAATTGAATCTAGGCTGCTCAAACAAATACTGCCGTAGGCAGGTAAAAGGCAATATCTGCACATTTCTCGTTTTTCATTTTGTTGCATTTTTGTCATCTGCTGTACGTTAACTTTATTGTACACGCTTGCTTATTTGGTTTCCGTTGAGAAAAAAAAGTGCGAAAAAAGTCTAATTCCAACATTTCTCCATTGTTAGTATTGAATCCAAAATGCGTTCCTTCGAATATTTCGAAAACTCATTGCTGCAGATACAGCTGTCTACCTGCCTATTAAAAAATAGCAACTACATGCCATATCTTCGGCTGTTCACTCCATAAAAAAAGAATGAATGTTTAGCGCAGACGATTTTAAATGAGTCAGTGAGAAGCAAAGGGATGTAAGTGACAAATTCAAAATTTGGAGATTACCAGTACAAATGGTAGGTGAACCTCCTCTCTGTCTTGAGGAACTCATGGTAGGTGCTGCTATACAGCATTATTTAGAAGTTTTTTTGAATGAAAGCCTACCTAGAATTATATCATCAAACACGTTTTATTCAAAATTTGAAAATGTTCACTTACATCCCGTTGCTTCTCACAGCCTCAAATGTTGAATTTAAAATGGATTTTCCTTTAATAAAAATACATGTAATGAAAATTTTAATTTTAAGTTCAAAATAAATTTGTAGCAAATGTCTGTAGGCTGCACAAACAAATAAATAGATCTTAATAAAAAAAAAATCAAACGTAGAACTGTTTTTATCCCCCACTATCGGAGCAGCCTAAAAACAGTAAAATAATTTTTTTTATCCAAATTTGAGCAAAAACGACAACGATTAATGTGCCGAATTCAAAATTAATTTTCCCTAACTTAAAATAACAACTTTTTTCTTCGTTTATTAAGTCCCTCTATTCCTTTGGACCGTTGGTGGAAAACTTTCTAATGGGGTATTTTTTCGTGCTTTCCAATGAAACTAAAACCAAGACGATACGATAATTATTTAGAGTAGAAAGTTTTATCTTTGGGTCCTAAAACTAAATGTTGAATGAAAAAAAAGAACTATTCATCGAACCTTTTCAAAACAGTCTATAAACCTTTCTAGAACTAACCAACACAAACTGAAAATTTCAACGAAATCGGTCCGGTAGTCTCCGTGTTTTTCCCAGAGATACATATTTGGTGGTTGTGTTTTATTTATATAAAGATAAAAATGCCGTTGAGCAATATTTGTCTCACTTTTGTGTGCTAAGAAATGTCAAGAAGGTAGAATAAATCAAAAAAGACATGAATTGGGCTTTTCATGTCTCGTGAGTTTAATATTTGTTATGTAAATTTATAGAGCAAGATAAATTAAAAATTGTTTTTTTTTTAATAAATGGATTTTATTTATTAGAATGTTGAGGTAATAGAGAAAACTAAGGTGGATGATATTTAATTCAGAAAAAATAAAGAAAAACGATGATGAATAATAAAATGTCTTGTCTGACATTACTTACATTTTGAAACGATTCATTTTCTTGTAACGTTTTAATAAATATTCAAACCAATTCCATTATGTAATATATTAAATAACAATGCTAACCTTTGTTGCAAAGAATACTTTTTACGAGTTTTCCTCGTGCATAGAGTAAGTCGAAGTATCATGCCCCGTCAAATAAGTAGTCCCAGTAACTGTATTTCACGATTTCAGAAATAGAATCCGCCCGTGTCGAAATTTTTAAGAGTATTTGTGTATAAAGAAGTGTTATGCATATAATACAGCCATTTTTAGTGAATTTTTAGGGGTAATTACAGCGTTATAGCAAAGTGAAAAATAGGAGAGTCACTTTTTAACGCTTTATCTAAGTTAGTACTTTGAAGAATTTTTGTTAAAGTAACTAGCGTTTCAATATTCTGTTTAATTATCTGTTTATACAGTAAGAGTGTTAAATTATCTGTTTATACAGTCATAAAGAAGGTTCTTACAGTTGATTGCAGCAAAATTGGATTAATGTTTGAACAAGATATGGTGGGGCGTTTAACGTTGACAAAAAGGTTATATGCCCCACCTGATTACGGATTATTTGTCTCACTGATGACTCGACAGGGTAGTGTGCCTCACATTGAATATTATTTACTTGTGTTGATATAAATCCGAGAATTACCTTTATTTATTTTCTTTTACCAGAAAAATATAGGACGCATTCGTGTCTGCATTAGGAAGCTTTTATTTTTAAATGTTAAAAAAAAAAAAAAAAAAAAAATTGAGTACGTTTAGTGACAACATTAAAAAAAAAAAAAAAAATCTGGATTGGAGAATTCTTTTCTGAGGATTACATTTTTTTCTGTTCTATGAAGTACAATATTCGGGTTATTTAATTGCGAAAAACGTTGCTTCAAATTATCGGTATCAAAATACCTGTGGGTCGCAACCCCTGTCAGGGGCGGATACAAGGGGAGGGGTATGGGAACATGATCGCTGCCCCCCGTAAACCGTCGACAATATAATCCGTCCACATTGTGTTCCAGCACTTAATGAATAAAATAAAAAAAATGGATAACTGAAGCCGTTTATAAAGTGAATATTTAAAATTCTAATTATTTTTTCATTGTTGATAAAATTAACTACTTACAATTTTGCTCTATCAGCTAACTTATTTCTGGCCGATTTAATGCGTTTTACTGACACCTAAGCGGTTTCAGAAAATTTCCCCTCCTAAAACCGTAAGCTTGTTTATGGGAGAGGGGGTCATTCTTCACGATGACCTTCCCCCCTAAAATTGAGGTCTGTATCCGCCCCTGACCCTAAGTGGAATATAGAAGCGTTTCCCATTGGGTCGCAACATTATTCTTACTTTTCAAATGTATTAAACAGTAATGCCTCAAAGTTACGGCATAGGCGGGACTGAGAACGCAGCGTGTAATTTGAATACACGTAAGTCGGGGACAGTATTTTACGTTTATTTATTATCGTTATAGTTATAATGAGCACATGTTAAAAATGCAAAATTAAGAATATGCGAGTGAGGCTAATGTTTGGCACTGTTGCGCATTCAAGAACATCACAAGAACAGATTAAACGTTTCACCAACAAAATGAATTCAACTTATTAGCACAAGGCAAAAAAATGTGTTTATATAAGAATGATATTATGTTACTTGTTCATATGCAAGGAGAATAGAAATATAAGAGACGCTAAAAAAACTGGTAGCTACCAATGCTTGGAGTTCAAACGAATGATATATAAACGTTTAATAACTAGTTAATAAATATTTCTGGTATCTAATCGACAACATATTTAAATTAGTATTATTTGTGTATCAAAGCACAGTTAGGCCGCTAAAACATTAGTGGAATGCATTCTGTCTCTGCCATGTGATAAAAATTAAGAGACCTCGTAATTCCGTGTTGGTGTGATTCGGGATAGTATACGTCGGTGTATTTCTGTACTCACAGTTTAAAAACTTTTAAAGAAGAAAGAAATTTAGCATCATTTTCATTTTCCTTTGTAGCGATGCTACTTGCAGATGATTTTATCTCTAAAAGTGTATTATTTAATTTTATTTAAGTTGTCTTTAAGTTTTTACTTTACCAACAGCTAACTGTATTATGTAATTTTTTGCAGGTTGATGAAATTTGATTTTGTATGATTCGAGTTTACAACAAATGCATAGCTAACTGAAAAAATCCATAACTGAGTAAATTTTTTTTCAAAGTGTCGAAATATATGTTAAAAATTACAGTAGCTATTTTTTTTTTCTAATTTCTAAATTAATTAAGTGTTACAAACATTATTACGCATAATAAAATGCATTAAGAATATTGTTTTTGCAAAAAATTAGCAATTATTGATTAGCTCGTATTATGATTCGTATTGATTTGCATTAAGTTAACTGTTAATACTTTTTTGCTTGTTAGAACAAGTTTGGTAATGTTACCTGAAGTGGGGCATTTAACCTGATGTAGTGAGGCAAATTGCCTGACTGTCAAGGTAATATGCCCCAAAGTTGAAATTTTGTTTTTCGCAATCAAAAAATTAATTTGTAGTTTTTAGTCATGATAAATTTCACACAGCATCTGAACTGATATTAAAAGAGACCGGAGGTATTATTTTTTATCTTTCGTCACTATATTTTTTTAAAAATAAAGTTTCTGCTTAGATGGGGTGAGATTGCCGGACTTACTCTATGTGAAATATTTTGAATTGATTATTAATTAAAAGAAAATAGAAAATATATATGATGAATGAAAATCATATTATTACTCTGATAAATGATTTCACATATTAAATTTATTACAACTAAAGTTTTAACTTTAATTTCTTACCCAAAACTTTAAACCGTACATGTAAGAAAAAGTTTTAAATGATTCATTAGTGATTTTTTCTCCTTAGTACCTCATAACACAAAATGAATTGCAAATACAACATTTTCTATTATAACAAAAGACATTACAGGCGGAAATAAGTAACAGGAATAAAATATGACTAACATATATTTAATAATTTGTAGTTTCCTGCTAATTTGACATAAAGTTTTTTTTTCTAGCTAAAAATATAAAACAAACTTAAATAGTAATGATTTTTAAATTGTTTTAGAAAAACATTTTGAGGACTACAGGCTCATAAGTTTGCGGCGTTTGAAAAATAAATAAATAATAAAAAAATAACAGTATTTTTTATAGTTACTCTTTATTTTTTGCTAATATTGAGATTCTTAAGGCCTAAAAACGTAAACAAGTATGCTTTATAAATTATTTGCATTCTATAATTTATAACACGAACTTGAGATTAGGGGACATTTATATACCATAATGGCCTTTTAAACAGTTAAGATAAGAAATGTAAGAAATGAAAGAATAAATACTTTAACATTCACAAATATGTCTCCTTTCTCCAGAAAAAACATTTTTTACAAATGGATATTCAATAAAGAATGAACGAAAAACACACATAATTGGATAGATAAAGTGATCATAAAACATTTGCATTTAATGATTTTCCTAACGCAATATAAATATTATTCCTGAAACATATCCGCCAATAAAGTATCTAGTGCTATTATTAGTCAAGTAAATATCGCTCCTTGCATCGACGAAGAGGAAGAAAGAGAAATAATGTACATGTGTGGACTGCATCATAAAAGAGCTTCTGGTCTTGACCCTAGTTCATAACATTTCCTTCTACATGTGACGTTGATGGATATAGTACAGCGTGTTTTTTCTTGTGACCAAGAACGTTATGAATTCTTAATTGACCCAAGCCCTTTGTGTTTTCCCTAGTGTTAATGTACCTGTTATTGTTGTAACTACTATTATGGGGATGAAAAATCTGTATTCAATGTTTTGCCGTTTATTTAATAAATTATTACTTTGTTAAGCAGCTCCTTTTTTATTTACACAAAACTATTTTCACCGAATAGTTTATTTTATTATTATCATTAAATATTTCGTTAAATTTTTGCTTCCCGTGTTTTGTCACTAATAACGCTATGAGCTTGAAGCTGAACTTATAGTATCTCATTTATTTAATAAATAAATAAATAATCATTTACTTAATAATTAATTAATAATAATAATATAATCTTATTTATTTAAATATTTTTTCATAGAAAACTATGTTTCTTCATCTTCACAAAGCATTAATCGATTATTTCTGCTGTATTATTAGTATTTCTTATTTTAAAAAATCCCCTGTTTTTATATTTTTTCAGTAACAACCAGGTGCCAACTATCGACTACAATGTTAGCAAATTATTGCATGGAAAATATTTTATTTTCTTCATAAACTTACTAATTTCACTGATCATTCTTGCTCAATTATAGTCTTCGTACACTGTAACCTTGGAATACTTTTCATATTTTAATTTTTAACGTCAATTATTTGAACCAAATTTAAAATATAAAAGTCACATTAAAATAGCCCAACATACTTCTATGCGATATATTTTTAAAAATTCAGACAGTTTGAAAATAAAATATACCAGCCGTTTAATGTTAAAATGCCAAGCTATCCCAAGGTACAACGTCCTATTTTACCTTGGGGCACATCCTGTTGTACTATGGGAAAGCCTTCATGGTTCAGGAAACAGCCACATACTTGAACCAATTTTGCACCAGAAGACATTTTTTTTTCATGGTAGTGAAATCATAAATAATGAATTATGAGTGATGAATTATGAATTATTATCTAACATTAAATATGTTTAAAAGACTACATAATATTAGAACATTGTTCCATGTTCCTAAACATATCTTAATCATTAAGAACCTTGCATATGTTGCAGCTTGGAACGGGTCCTAAAGTACAAAATGTTTGGCTGTCCCAAGTTACAATTACCACGTGGTTTAAGAAAAACCAAAATGATGGTCAATCAGGATGCACTATCATTATTTTCTCATACGCAAAATATTTAAAGTACTTTTCTTTTATGTCAAAATAAAATTCAGTTTATTCAATTTATAAATACAAAGACAGAAAATGAAATAAAATGAAGAAAATATTTACTTTGGAGTCATGAAATTTTCTTTCCTTCACAAAATCGTCAATTTTATTCATTTGATGCTAATTTTTACTATGGTACCATTTTGTGGTGAAGGTTACTATTTTAGATTTCAAAAAAAAAAAAAAAAAAAAAAGCTGCTAAAAATAGATTCTTAGAAATTAGCAGTGTCCCAAGCTACAGCACTCTCCCTTATAGGTGTGACTATCCACAGAATGAATAGATGCTATTAATTCTATGACGCTGTACAAATTATTTTAACTTAAGAAAAATCGTCGATGGAATTTGTCTGTCACATTTCTGCCATGTTTTTTTAACAATGCTTTATGAGACATAAATTTAAAATGTTGCATATTTTATGTCACAATTTTCTATGAGGGAATCCGTTTCGAAACCAGAGAAAATTTAAAAGTACTAAAGATGCCTGATTTTCATGTAAATCTACATAAGTTAAGAACGTAGTGACTTTTAAGAGAATGCTTAAGTCTGCTTTTTGAAATTAATGCATCAATGCTATTAATTTTGCTTATTTTTCAAATACACTGCTCAAAACAATTAAAGGATATTGTAAGTCTTGTACAAAAAAGGTATTAGCAAATAATTTTTTTGCATAGAATCGAAGAAAGGATTCACAAATACAAAATCTCTTCAATTTCAAACATCGCAGTATGCAAATTTTGCGTTTGACGTCGAAGACGACGTTTTAGTGGCAGCGAATGAGATTTCGCTCTCAACTTATTGTAAGACAAAGCAGAAAAGAATGATCGACATTCAGTAAGCACGTTGTTTCGATGAGTGTGATGCCTCAACGAACTCATTTACCGGAATCAGAAGCTTCTGAAGTGGTTGGCAGGCTAGAGGGGAGTCAAACGTAAGCCAAGGCAGCAGAAGCTTTTGCAGGTTTGCAAAGTGTGATTTTTAGGATGTGGAAACGTTTTTCAGAGACTGGAAATGCTAGCCGAAGATCAGAACAAGTCAACAAAGCTCAACGAAGGCCATTATTTAGCTTTAACGGATCAAAGACACCGAAGTATGAATGTCACTCCACTACAACACCTTCGTTCGGCTACTGGCACCACAGTTTTGACGCAAACTGTCCGAGATCGCCTTCATGCTGTAGGTTTGTATGCTCGTCTACCAATGATGTGTGTCGCATTAGCTGCGAGGCATCGTCGTGCTGCAGGGAGTGAGTAACAAAGCATGTGAGTTACAGAAGAAATGAATGGAGGACAATATTCTATTCTCTGACGACTCCCGTTCTTCTCTTCATCCTGATAATGGCGTATTTTCATCTGGAGGGAGCGTGGCACTAGAAACAATCCAGCGTTGGTGTCAGCTTTGGTGGTGGTGGTGCGGTGTTATATGCTGGAATCTCCGTTGATGGGCGCATCGATCTGCATGTCATTCCAAATGGAACTCTGACCGGTCGTCAAAGTAGGAATGAGATCCTCTGACCTAGTGCAGTTCCTTACCGTACAGCAATTGAAGGTGACTTCATGTTAATGGACGTCATGTTAATGGAAGACTACATTATTCTAGCTTGATGAATGATTTCCTTTTGGAGGAAGGAATCATAAGAATGGAATGACCAGCGTGTTCTCCAGATATGAACGCAATAGAGAATGTTTTGGACATTCTAGGCAACGGGTTTCTGGACACCTACCACCTCCACAAACTCTCCAAGAACTGGAAAGAGCTCTTCAGGAGGAGTGGGGCAGAATACCTCAGCCCCTCATTAATAGCCTCATTGATTCCATGCCTTAGAGATGTTTTACATTGCTGGCCGTCCGAGGTTACCATACCCCTTACTAAAAGCAATTTTCTTTTAAGGAAACCCCCTTCGTTATTTGTTTTTCTCATATGCACAAAGTGCGTTTTTTTCGTTTTGTACCCAAATGTTAAAAACAAAAAAAAAAGTATTACTTTCTGCCAAACAAATGTAATTTTTGTCAGACGTAGTTTACTACGTTTGTCGATAATGTATCAATCATCCAAAAAGTTCTTCAGGTTCAAGATCAACCCAAAACCTCAATATCCTTTAATTGTTTTGAGCAGTGTATATTTGCAGTTTAGAAAAAGTTACAATGAATTTCTCTTTGATGTTTTGTATTATTGTTGAATAAAAAGTATTCATATACATCGCGATAGATGTGATGGAAAAACTCTGAAATTACCTAGAGCACACTTACAATATTACGTTATTTATTAATGCTACATGAATTTCATTCCTCATGAAATTCACAAACCTAAGTTCTAGCAATTCATTTTTCTTTGATTTATCACCTATTGTACGATGAGAAATCAAAATAGAAAGAGATTTAAAACTTCTAGTTCTTGGAAACCGATTTCAATGCAGTAGTTGTAGCATTAATATTAAGTTGGTATGCGTGTGGAAGGCTACAGCCATCATCTTCTTCAAAAGAAAATATATGGACCATGAAATCTGGCAATGACGTTTTCATGCTATAACATTTCTATGAAAATTTGAAGAAAAAATATTGCGAAATCCAAATTTAGTTTCGCGCAAAAGAAGTTTGGGGACCGGCCAAGAAAAGGTTCTTTCAGAAATACAGGTTTGCTACACGCATTCTCTGACTTTAAATTCGGTATATATCGGAGAAAAGCTTTTTTTTCGTTTTTAAATGGAGAAAAGAGAGTTAAATCTTTATTTTGGAATTCATAAAATTCCAGTTTTCTTATAAACATTTACATGCGTTTTGTGAGGGAAAGAACTCTTGCTCGATGCTTCGAACAAACAAGAATAGTATCTAACCAGGTAATAAAGTAACATTTTAGTTATAACAAAATAATTGTAACTTCTAAACAATTTTTATTTTAACTATTAACAAGATCAGTTAACTACCCTTTTTTATTCAAGAAATGTGTGAAAGTTTTGTCATACGTTTATTAATTAAAGAAAAAATGACCACACACACACAGACACATCAAATCTCTGTCTTTTAAAAGTAACTGTGGTCGCGTTACATGCAGGGCTAGTAAGTAAGATCTAGTAGTTTTTCCGTTCTAGGTGATATCGACAAGTGCCCCCCCCCCCCACATTGAATAATAACAATGATAATAATAATAATAATATAAAATAATAATGTGTATTAATAAAACAAAAATAACAGTAAAGTGCTTAAAATTTTAGTGAGTTAGTGAGTTTCTAGCTAAATTCCAAACTGGGTTTAGCATATCCGAGAACTGGTACGCACTTTAAACTATCTTTTTTAGCATTAAAGTAGTGCATTTTATGGCACTGAAACAGTCACAATGTTTTAAAAAGATTTTTAAGTCACGCAATTTGCCGCTCTAAAATTAAATTGAATTTCTTTTTAAATTTCGAACTACGTCTTGCATATCCAAGAACTGGTACACACTCTGAATTATTTTCTTTTAGCTTTGAAGCTGTAAATCTTTTAAAGCTGAAACATATATTCATACTTAAAATAAAGAAAAATGTTTCAACTTCGAAATTTGATGCACCTAAAATCTGGCACCCTAAGCGGCCGCCTACCCAGGAGCCGGGCCTGGTTATATGTTTTGTATTCCAAATGAGGTTGCTCGAGCTGAAAAGGCTCGATTTTGCTTCTTTTTTCGATAGTAGGCCTGATAATGTATTAAGTATCAAAGATGATTGCGTACACTGTGTTAAAATCTACATATTAAACTAGAAAAAATCGTATTTCTCAAAGAGCAAAGGTATCTTAATAAAAGAGACTGCTTTATGTTTAACCCAAGTCATCTTATTAAAAAAGCTTTACATTTATATGCAACTTAATACTAAATATCTAAAAATCATTACTATTGATAGTTAAAATTAAAATTAAAAGTAATTTTATTTAGTTAACAATGCAGTTTAATACTATTAATCATTAACTTATAAATTAAATGAAAAAGAAAAATAAAAGTTCCACTTGGACCTTGGTATTTTAGCCAAAGCGCCAACTTAGATTCCTGATATGCTACAGGGTATAAAAACTCCCTGGTCCTTTTAAAAATAAGTTTTAAGCGTGGCCTGTGATTTGCTTGTGTGGGCTTCTGTTTAGTTAATATAAATAGCGTTTCAATAAATATTTTTCCTTTTTCTTTACTCCGGCATTCTTTTGTTTAGTACATTCCCCATAATCCGGCACAAATCGAGCGAGGATCACTTAATGAAAAATAAACGCCTTTTCTGTATCAATAAATAATAGTACAAGGATCATAACAATGCAAACCGCATCGGATTATATCAATCCAAAAATGAGATACACAATGTGATTCTTAACATGTGACTGGGATTTATTATGGATTCAAACTAGGGATATAATTTACCTGCCCAAATGGTTGAGCCAAAGCAGTAACTTGGTTATTGTAAAAATCAGACTTACACATCCAATGATCATATTGCCTGAGATCGAAGCTTGGCTGTCAATTTTCCTCTATTGGAGTATAAGTACTTGGTTAAACAGAATGAAAACGTGATGAAAGCATAAATTGAATCCTTCAATGCTTTATGATATTTGAATGATCAACCTTAATTTAAATATATTTTTAACTATAAGGCTTGGTTTAAACAAAAACCAAACAAGAAAGCTCGTCTAGCCATATTAGTGTTGCGAATAAAATGTGCGTAATAAATAAAGATGGATTCGCGCAAGACATCAACAAGAAACAGCATTAAATGAACTCTAGAAACTTAATTTTAGACAAATTTTAAAATATAGATAACTACTAATTATGCAACACTTTTACGTCTCCTAATTTGAATTATAATCATAATAATTGTTATTCTTTTCTTACTGAAGTACACAAATATTAAGAAATTTTAAAACTACTTATGGTAAATTAGCATTGTAATACTTTTTACTTTTCAGAAAATCTTATTTTGTAGCACTGAAAAATTTCCATTTCGTTGTTTAAAAATTAGTGATAACGTGTAGCAAAGTTCAAAATCTTTAAATGCGATAACACCCAAATTTTTTTTCTTAAATGTTAAGGTTCCATCTCTTGAACTAAAATACATATTAAACTTTGGGAATACTTGCAGCAAATAAATAAATAAATAAATGAAAATGTATGAATAAATATATAATGAAAATATAAAATATGTCAAATAAAATGTATAAAAATGAAATAAAAAATGCATTAATAATAATATTAATAACAACAGTAGCTTTAGAAACTTCAGTAAGAAAAATTACATTAAAAAAAGTCTAGTCCTAAAGCATCTATCAGAAATAATAATAATCATAACAAACAAAGATATTAGAATTCGACATTTGAAAAACTAATTGCTAGAAGTAAATTAATATAAGCGTAGATTTGTCTTTTATAGCGAAATACGATTAAATTAGACGAATTATGTGGAAAAATGATTTCGAATAACAAGGACAAATTTGATGAATAATACAATTGGATCAACTTCGTATGAAAAGAAGAAAATATGTACCCTATCTAATATTATAGTACATGTATCGTGATGAAAAAGTGTATTAAAAAAGAACGTTCATCAGTTGCCCCTTAATAAATTTATTCATTTTGAAACAATCACTAATAATAAAAGATACATTTTGTATCTAATCCCTTTTTTATGCAAAAGCATATAAATGTCATCCAGGTGTTAAGAATATATATGGACTGGTCGTTAGGTATAAATGAGAATTTTATGCAGATTCCAGCCGTAAATAAATATTTTCATTTTGTAGTACATTTTTATTGAAAGTATGTTGTGCTTTATACACTTTTCACCCGCATTATTTATCTTTATGGCCTCAAGAGTTGAATAATATGATCAAAATAATCTCTCTGTTTGCAATAAATTTTATTAATAATGGTAAGTTAAATTTTTTTCAGCCGTGAATGTTTTTTTTTCCCTTTTAAATCCTGCTACAGGAAGGATAACAAAACTCATATTGCGAGATAAAAGTATGTTATGAATAAATTGATATATACTGACAAGACATTAATGAAATTATGTTTTATTTCACCGCTGAAGGAAAAAAATATTAATTAATTTTTTAATAAATAAAAAATCATTTATCGCACGACCTTTCAAAATTGAGTTTGTTTATATGTTATTATTATTATTATTATAATATATATATTTTTTTTTGTAAAACAGTAGGGTTGGCAATGTTGGCAACAGCAAAAGTACCTGTTTTACTGGTACAAAAATGAAGAATTCATTATTCTAGAATGCTAGCACATAATTATGGAAATGATTATTGGAGCTGTTTTTAATAAATGCATACAAAAATACTTTTCTGTAACCAAAAATACATTCTCTGCACCAAAAGTACTTATTTGCAAACGACTGCAGGCCAACTGAGTTTTCATTGATAAGGGTAAATGCATTACAAGACTCAATACTAAGGAAAAATGTCTAATGTAAAGAACGGTATCATACAATTTGCTAAAAAATTGCTGTATGACTCCTACTCGAGATGATTATCGATAATTTTTTGAATTGATTTTACCCGTGGAATCAGATTTTTTTGTACCTGCAGCTATGCACTATACTTAATGGTGGTTAAAATTTTTGTACCTTTTTAAAATATAAATGTTTAACCACTAGTTCATCATCATTTCAGTAGAAGAAGTTGGATTGCAAAACTTATTGCTGAACGTGTTTATTTAAAACTTTGGCTTTGGGAGACAGCTTTTTTACTTCAAAATGCACTGCGTTAGGATTTAATTTTAAGGAAGTCTTAAATGTGCATTTGCAATAAAAAAATATTGACGAAGAAGTAAGTGAAATTGTATGGATCTTTCTGACAACCAAACCCCACACTTGATAAACGATAAAGACAATTAGCTAAAGCCGTTAAAACTGAATGAAAAAATAATGCTGCAAAGTACTAAAGATTGTGCCCAAAAATATTATGAAATTTGAGAACTTCTTAACTGAATGATCAGCTTCATTATATGAAAGAATAAATTAACCGATATATTTTATAATGCAAAATCCGGGAGATCAAATAAATCTGCGAGTTTTGAGAGGATTATCATAAAGCACTAAAAATTATTAAAGAAAGCTCGCTGTTAATAACCTTGCTCAAGGGAATTAATGTATAAAAGAGTCTGAGAAGAAATATAAATTAAAGATCAATTTCAAGTCTTGTTACAGGTTATTGAAAAGCAAAATATAGTTTGGAAGGTACTAGCGCAATCACTTCTATAGCGATTTAAATATAACGGTTACATTATAATTTTCAACTTACAAAATGCTAGAAATTTAAACAAAATAAAATTGTATTGCTTTTCTAGACTGAATTTTCTTTCATTTTGCATTTATTGCGTAAAATCAAAAAATACCGAGCTTTGAAGATGTTGGGGACCTTTAAAAAATAAAGTTATGAGTTCAAGCTCCACAATAATTATTTTTTACATAAATGGAAATAAATAAGAGATTACAATCAGCAAAAAGCAGAATTTTTTTAAAATGGGCTTTTTTTTTTGGACCACCCTAGTGTGCGTGCACAAATGATACAAGAGTATACAATACATTTGTACATTTATATCTCCACTTTTCCTCTCGATTATTGTTTCAATGGAGGAAGCATCATTTCCTTCAGACAACAACTGAAAACATATGCCATTACAGATTTTTGCTTGAAGAAATATTCAATATTAGTTTTTGTAGTTTGTCATTGTGTTTAATTTTTGTTACTGACACGATTGTTTCTGCTTTAAGTGAATAGTAAAACTAACTTTTGGGATGAATGTCAGATTGTTTCATTACTTTAAATTCTTCATTGATATTTTGAGTGTTTGAAGTACAGTAAAATTTGAAAACTTATTATCCTGTCCATTGCAAATTTTACTAACCTATTTAAGGTCCAAAGCTGCAATTTTTTAATTGTATATGTATAACTAGCAGAAAATATTTACCTGCGTGCTGAGTTTATAAAAGAGAGAACAACACTGTGATTCACAAATTGGAAAATGAATCAATAATTTAACGGAAATATTTTAAATTAATTTTCGTCTTAAACTAAAGGTTCAATGGGAACAGAATTATGTAGTTCCAAATTGACAATTTTTAGGTTTTATTCTAAAAAAAAGATCGATCAAGAACAGTAAAATTGAAAAAAAAAGAAGGAAGAAAAAGCAAGAGATTGTTTCATTTGCAAAATAGGCACGAACTTGAAAACAACAGCTGTAACGTCATGCCTTCAATATATGCGGTTCCTTTATCCCGCTTGAATTTTGCTATATCGAGGACTTTTTTTTTTTCAATTTTCTTCCAAAATATATTGTTTTTCTGAAAACTCGCGAGCTTCTTAGTTCTATGTGTTTAATCATTAAAAGTATCCATGTATCTAAAAGTCATAACTTTTATTATGCAAAATGACGAGGATTTGTGCAAAGAGATAACTTAAAAAAAAAAAAAAAAAAAAAAAAAAAACTACATTTGCTTAGCAGCATAAATTAACAGTAGTAGAACTAAGAAAAATGCTATCTCTCATAGAAATAAGCTTATATCTTGGAAGAGAAAATTTGAGTCTTTAATCACTTGCGTGTAAGCAATGACGAAAATGAGTTACAGTTTTTGGTTACAGAAAATATCAATTTAAACGACAAGGGAAATAGTTTTATCATAACAGAAAAACAAATAGTTAGGCTTATCATTAAGAAAATATTTGAAACTAATTAGTTTTAGTGAACTTCACGCATGCAGGAAAAGTACATAGTGTTAAATCAACAACTCAATGATGAGTTCTTTATTAATCAGAAATATCAATTAAAATATTAAGAAAAAACAATTTCTTACAGAAATAAGCAAATATTTATTTGTTTCCATGTTGGAGAAGAATTTTCAAAATGATAAGCTTTCCAGTCACTTACGTGCAAGCATGCAAGAAAAAGTATAAAGAGATGATGGAATAAAGCTTGAAGGTTCCAAAATCGCGATAAAAATTTATAAATTGCTTTCGGGACCGTGCCACGATAAAATGCCTCAAACCTCAGTCATCAATAATAACTTTCTTTCCTACTTCAAAACTTTATCTTTTTTCTCCAATTTTTTCCGTACTTCTGAGTCATTTTCTCGCCTTTCTTACTAAAATAAAATTTTTCCAAAGGGTGGAAAAAATAGTAATGAAGAATGGGTGGTAGTCGTTCGATATCAGAGGTACTCATGGACCAAAATTTAACGATTTTCATTTTTTACTATTTGATTTATTTTGAGACCTTCTTCTTGAGCGTGTTTATATGGCGGTATTTTGTCGTCTAAAATTAATGGTACTCTAGATCATATGTATTTTTATGCAGGCTAAAATTTAAATTTTTCTTTCTTCTCTACTAGTGGAGAGTTATATGTAGATAAATTTTTTAAACTGTGTTATTAATAAGTGTCCGATGCAAGAGTTTCCCTAAAAGTAAACGGCAAGTTTTTACAGTGCATTTTTTTTCTTAATATTTGCAGTTTGAAGGGGAGACCCGGGCACGTTGGCAAACGTTTTGAACTTTATGTTTCTAAAGTTTGTAAATAAAGTAGAAAAAGATTTTCTTCTATTGCTTGGATGATCTGTATAGTGTCAGCAGTAAAATCGTATTTTTGTTTTGACACTACTATGCTCTATGGATTTTTTACATAGTTTTTGTGTACCTTTTCAGGGTTCGTTTGCCCCGTCACGGGGTAAGTAGGCGAGCAGTATGGGGTAAGTTGGCGAACTGGGGAGAACTCATAATAGACACCTAAATTTAACATCAAACCTCAGGGATGTTTTCAATAAGCAAGTAAAACGTACCAATGTTTGAGAAAAAAGCGAAATTAGTGTTGTAATTGCTTTCAAGTTAGGCATGGAAAAGTTTGACTTCGATTTTAGAATTAGATGTTGAAATGATAAAACACTATGAGAATAATAATTTGTTAAAAAAAGATAATTCAGTTGGTAGGCAATACTATAAAAATGCAAATAGGTCCTAAAATACATTGCATAAGGTTTTTAGCCTATCCCATAGTGTCGCAGGACTTGCATTTTTAAACTCAAAGAAAATGGGCGCTCCTCCAACACTATTCGTGATCCACATGTGACATTTCCTACACCGGATCCAGTTTTTACGAGATTTTAAGTTTACTTTCATGATACTGATTTCTTTCCGGCTTTGGGAATTCTTTGTACTGATTTTTGTTTTGCTGCAGCATTATCTTTTTCTTCAAAAGCCTTTCTGATAGGAGTATCTGCAAATATTGCTGAACAACTTTTTTACCTTTCACAGTTTTTTGTTTTCCTCTCTCCTGCTTGAGGATAAGGAGGCTGACACACATGTTGGTTTGGATGAGATTTAGCACTATTATTCAGTATCTTCAGTTTCCCTATTGGTGAATGAAAGGGAATGACGAAAACCTTGCACAATCCTATAGTTAAATATACTCAACGGGATGACGCTTGTCAACATAATTTGGGTCAAAGCTACTGAGTAGAGATGGTGTTGAAAATCTTTAAACTACTGAGACAGTAACCGAGTCTGCTCTAGTGCCGCTGTAGCCAGCTTCGCTTTCTTCCATGTTCAATGCGAGCTAAATGCTTAGAAATCCAGGAAGTTGGGAGTCTGCGCGGATGGAACATCTTAAATAGTCATAGTTTTCCATGTGCTGTTAATCATACTAAAATTACTGGCCGTATTCACAGAAAGCCCCAAAAGAAACCAGATTTTCGTTCTAAAATATTTAGCTATCAGTTTATTTTCAAAATTTCTTTAGTCTCCTTCAAAGTATTTGCCATTGGACGCAAAACACTTGTCAATTATTTTTCTCCACTGTTCGAAGCTCCTTTGGAACTCTTCAAATTTGATCGCGTCCAGTGCCCGTTGAGAAGCAGTTTTGACAGCCTCTACATCATCAAAACGGTTCCCTTTTGGAATTTTTTTCATCCTTGGGAACAGAAAAAAATCACAGGGGGCTAGTCTGGCGAATACGGGGGATGAGGAACGACTGGCCATCCCTGAGAGACAAAATAGCGGTCAGACTGTGCGAGAGCGTTATGGTGATGGAATCATTCACCCTATCGCCCGCACGAGCTCCAACTCACTCTTGTTTCTTCTGAAATTTTGTAAATCGTTGAACGACGTTTTTCGTTGATTTTTTGGCGGATGTTTTCAACGTTTTCATTATTTCGAGACGTTGAAGGGCGTCCAGAACGAACATGATCTTCAATGCTCATCTCACTATGTTTAAAGCATGTTTAAAGCACCACCCAAACCACTCGAAAACTATTGTACGGCTCTTAGCATCGTTTTTCAAAGCTTGTTCAAGCATTTTGGTAAGCTTCTGTTGCCGACTTTTCAAGCAGGAAGCAAAATTTCAAACTAACTCTTTGTTCTTATAAATCTGCCATAATAAGTTCGCAGGCGGAAAACAATAACACTTGAGATAACCAACACTATACGATTAGACGTTATCTACTACACTGACCCCACTTGCACAGCTGTTTCCTGAAGGTCTCTACTTGAACCATTTAGCTGGAGCAACACTCCACTACATCTAGGATCCGCAGCGGCCCTTAGCTCGGTTTCTTTTGGGTTCTCCTTCGTGGTTAATAGTTCTTAATTGAAAAAAAAAAGTTTGATTTCTTTCAGAAAAATAAACAAATTTACTCCTATAAGTTGGATAACTCATTAGAATGATTAATTGATTCCCCAAAGCCTAGCATTGAAGTTATGCGGAGTAAAATATTAAAAATATTCACAGAACAAACTGACTACTTAATGTTTTTCAGTAGAGACGAAAAAACTACAATAATAAAATAATGTGCAACAAACATGTTACTAATTTTGCAACATCTTGAGCGTGATAAAATAACAAAAAATGAGTTGTAAAGTTTCTACATTTTGAATTTTCCCCGAACAATTTATATGAAATTAAACATTTTCTGTAACTATTTTAATAATGCTTTAAAATGAAACAAAGCAGTGAAAAAATGTTCACTCAGATTTCCAATATGTGCTTTTATATTGTAATACATTATTTTTATGACCAAACCATTAAAGCTTGTGTCATGAATTTATGTCTTAAAGAAAAGATTTTAAGTACCATTAAGAGTTAAATAGACGAGTTAGCTGCGTTACTTGTTTATAATAAAACAACTCAACCATTTAACAAGCAATGCCACGTAACTATATGAAAAACGATCGTATTATGATTATTAATGTTTTTGATACGATTGCAATTATTTTTTATCGACCGTTAACCGATTAATATCTTTCTTATCTTTTATCTACTTCTATACATGCTTTACTTTTAAATGGACATTTTTTTTCCGACCCGTATTTACCTCTTATTTTCGGTGTATTTTAAAATTGCTGTTCTAATGGGCAATTACGCCACATCGACTTTGTTTTCTATTGATTGAGCAAGGATTATTTGTCACCTTTCATAAACTCCTGCTGCACTCGATAAATCAAAGTGGTGATAGTTATTGCGAGATACGATCTTGGAATTAGTAAGAAAGTTGCGTGTAGTTTCATTTACAATGTTGTTAAGCAATGTATCCACCAGTTGATGCTACATAGGAACATTAATTGTTTGTATGTATTTTGAAGTTTAATGTATTTATTTAATTTTGCAAATATCGCCTTGTACTGATTTTTATCCAATTATAAGTGTTTTTCCTACACATTTTTAGTTTTTATATTAATATTATTCTCTTTATAGAGTTACTTTCACGAAATTGTAAATAGGTGTTTGCCAAGGTAAGTTTTTTGGCTATTAAGGGGAATTTTGTGCGCTTTATTTTCGTACCATAAGTAAGAAAAGGATTATTTGAAAAATTTTTGACATAGTTTTGAGATATTTAACGTGCATTTTTTGCTAAGTAACGTACTTTTTCGTCCTTGCGATGATATGATGTGGTATTTTTTTCTTTCACGTGTTTGTAGTAATAATTTCTTGGATATGCGACGAGTCGTGAGGGGTCGTTCTCAAATAATCCGTTTTTATCATGACTCACACTGAACGATTGCAAGCAAATGTTGCAAACTTGTGAACGACCCCTCACGACTCATCACCTATCTAAGAATTGTTGAAATTCGGCTCATTATATCGCAAATAACTTTCTGGATTTTTAAGATATTGAACTGGAATTTTATTATGAGTTGAAGTATCTAGTTGGGTTTTAGATTGTGAAAGTTATAAACTGCTATCTTTCGTAAATGTGCAGCGAAAAATTAATTGCTTTAAATGTCCATATTTTATCAACATTTAAAAATTTTAACTACAAATTTTTAGTATTATGCTTCTCTTGCATGCTGTCAAGTTTTTTGAAAGTTTAGTAAGCTTTGGTAAACTTTGTGTGTTATGAGATAAAAAAATTCAAATAAAATTCGTAGTTATGAAAGAAATGCTCATATCTTTGTGAATATCAGAGATACCTAATCTCTGAAATCTACAGCTCAGTCTCAGCTCTTTACGATGAATGATGATTAAAAAGCGTTTTTGTTTTCCTCACTTTGTTACTGACCCTCTAAAAACAAGACTTTTATTATAGTAAACTTTTATTGGAAAATGACAGATGGAGCATACCTTTTACGTGACAAAAGTTACAAAATAATTTGTCTTTTATCTGTTGAGAAATCCTTAAAAACATGAATATTTGAAAGTGTCCCAATACTTTTGGTCATATACACTGTTAAAAATTCAGGAAGATTTTCTGGTAATTGTTACTGTAAAATTGCATCGCCGACGCATCGCTGATTTTTACGGTAATTTATACCGGAGAAATAAGCGATCCCAGCGCCAACTGGTTGCTGTGGCCTACCGAGGAAACCGTAAAATTTTACAGTAACATTTGATTTTTACGGTAATAGTTACTGGCAACATGGATGCCAGTAACAATTACCGT